>NC_134884.1:2230324-2240324 GCF_041734735.1 Babylonia areolata
TGAATCCTGTTCATTCGTTTCATGTTCCTCTATTATTATCATTATTCTTTATCTCATGCTTCTGCTTTTTTCATGTTCTTGTTTTACCAGCACCCTCGCAAAACATTTCTTAAAATCAGAACCACCAGCAGACATTCCACCTTGGAAACAAATATTGTTCCATTTTACAAAAAACAAACAAACAGAAAGAACCAGAATAACGCTTTTCACCGTGAATGTCAAGCGATGAGCACCATTCCAGACGAACGAAGGATAGGGGTAGAAGCTGTACCGACTTCCACACACACAGAAGGGCCAAGACCAAGCAAGCCATACCCCGCGAATCGAAGACTTCTATGTGAGCGAGCGCAAGATGCTTTCATACAGTAAAGGAAGCACTCGCCTTCAGACCTATAATATCAAGATGCGAGCTGTTTCACCCTCTGTGTGTTTTAGGATTGATCTGCCCTGGAAACCAACTAAAACACTTTTTTTTGTTTAAGTTCTCCCACTCCGAATTAAGAACCCCGAACCATAACTGAAAATAGAAAGATGGATTCTCCTGATGCAACGCTTACCTTTACATGCTAAAAATAATTTTTGCTGTTGTAATTTTTTTTTTCTATCTTATGTTTACTGACTGTCATTTGCAGAAGAAATCACTGGCATTTTCAGCTCACCCAGTTTCAAGATGAGTCGTTGGATTTTGACTGGGAATGGATTTAGTCTCAACAGTTGCTTTTGACAAAAAATTGGTTTCTTTTCTTTTGTAAAGCATATTCCTTGCTTATCTATTACTTTTGTAAATACAATATTTGATTTCACTTTGATATCGATGACTATAACCCACGCCTCCCACCCCTCCGCCACCCCTGCTCTACTCCGTCCCCCAGTATCCCCTCTTGTATTCTACCCCCACTTCCTCCTTCCACTACAAGCCCCCCCACTCCCTACCCTGCCCTACTATCCCCCCCTATTCCCCTATCCCCTCTACCTACCCCGGCATCCCCATCCTCTCTCCCCTACACACACACACACACACACACACACACACACACACCACCACCAGCAACAACAGCAACAACAAAACAACAACAACACACACACACACACTCACCAACAATAGCAACAACAACAACAACAACACATGCACACACACACACACACACACCACAAACACACACACACACACACACACACACACACATCACACACACACACACA
The DNA here is from genome assembly GCF_041734735.1 of Babylonia areolata. NCBI lineage: Eukaryota > Metazoa > Mollusca > Gastropoda > Neogastropoda > Buccinidae > Babylonia > Babylonia areolata. The sequence continues at coordinate 2,231,528 of NC_134884.1, forward strand.
TCACACACACACACACACACACACACACACACACACACACAACGACCAATTAATATTTCTGTTTCCTCTCGCGCGCTGAGCTAACTTTCCTAAACATGGACATAACACTTCACTCGTCAGAACAGCCTGCACAGTGCTAACTACAATATGACGTGCTCCACTCGCTTTGGGGAAGATGGTTTTTGGTTGAGGGAGAGCAGTGCCTCGACGCGCTCTCCCTGGAGAGAGCAGCCCGAATTTCTCACAGAAATATAGTGCGGCGAAAAGTAATGCAATACAATGCAATGCAATACAGTACAACACGATACGATACGATACGATACGATAATCCAATACAGCACAGCACAAGGCAACGCAACGCAGCACATCACATCACATCACATCACATCACAGCACAGCACAGCACAGCACAACGCAACGCAGCACATCACAGCACAGCACAGCACAGCACAGCGCAACACAACGCAACGCAACGCAACGCAGCACATCACAGCACAGCACAGCGCAACACAACGCAACGCAACGCAACACATAACAGCACAGCACAGCGCAACACAACGCAACGCAACGCAGCACATCACAGCACAGCACAGCACAGCGCAACACAACACAGCACAACAAAGCGCAGCACAGCACAACGAAACGCAGCACATCATATCACAGCGCAACGCAGCACAGCACATCACATCACAGCGCAACGCAGCACAACGCAACGCAACGCAGCACAACGCAACGCAACGCAGCACAGCACAGCACAGCACAGCACAGCGCAACGCAACGCAGCACATCACATCACATCACAGCACAGCACAGCACAGCACAGCACAGCACAGCACAGCAAAGCGCAGCACAGCACAGCACAGCAAAGCGCAGCAAAGCGCAGCACAGCACAGCACAGCACAGCAAAGCGCAGCACAGCACAGCACAGCACAGCACAGCACAGCACAGCAAAGCGCAGCAAAGCGCAGCACAGCACAGCACAGCACAGCACAGCACAGCACAGCAAAGCGCAGCACAGCACATCACAGCACAGCACAGCACAGCACAGCACAGCACAACACAACAAAGCGCAGCACAGCACAGCACAGCAAAGCGCAGCACAGCACAACGAAACGCAGTAGAATACAATACAATACAACGCAATGTAATGCAATACGATGCAATGTAATGCAATGCAATACAACACAATGCAACACAACACAATTCAATACAACACAATACAACACAATAAAATACAACACAATATAATACAATACAACACAATACAATACAACACAATACAATACAACGCAATACAATACAATACAACGCAATACAACATAATACAATACAATACAACACAATACAACGCAATACAATACAATACAACGCAATGTAATGCAATGCAATGCAATACAACACAATACAATACAACAAACACAACACAATACAATACAACACAATATAATACAATACAATACAATGCAATGTAAAACAATACAACGCAATACAATACAATACAACGCATTACAATACAATACAATGCAATGCAATACAACGCATTACAATACAACACAATGCAATACAATACAATGCAATACAATACAACGCATTACAATACAATACAATGCAATACAATACAATGCATTACAATACAATACAATGCAATACAATGCAATGCAACACAATACAAGGTTCGGGTCAGGCAGATATATTTTTTTGTTGCGTTGTGGTTCTTTTTCTTTCTCCCTGCTTCCCGTGGAGGGGGGAGGGAGTGGGGGGGGGGAGGGGGGGTCGTGAACTGTTCTCACTGCAGTGGAAAGACGCAAAATTTGAACGCTCGTCGGATTTTTAGATAGTAACTTCGAAGAAGGCTTTGATTAAGGGTGTTTGACAGTTCCTTTCTGAGCTGAAGGATTTATTCGATGTGTGAGGATAACAGTGATATAAATTTTGTGAACCAAAAGTGACCGTGCCTGTACACAATAAGTGTTTGTGTGGACTTTTCATTGGAACGGACGACAGTTTTATGGCTCAACGCCTGCACTTTTGTTGTGAAGATACGCACAGAGAATTATCACTGCACGAAACAAAACTTGACGCGCTGTTTTTCGTGTTTGTGGAGACTTACGTTTTTGTGCTGTGGAGACGTGGAAATGAATCCTGGCCCTGTGAACAGTGGTTCCGCTCTGTTCGACTCGGACAGCGACACTGCGACAGCAAGCAGCAAGACTGGAAGCGACACGGAAAAGACTATTGGGAAAAAAATCTGGAACTGGAACTGGAATCAGACGTTTGAAGCCTGTGAAGGCCTGTTCGTCGTTCAACTGGATACAGTGTACCAGCATACGTGGCCAAATGATAGGATACTGGATCATAAATACTTGGAGAGTTGGCCCAATGAGCGTCTAACCTAGTCTTGAAAGATGACATGGTTGGGGCAGTCACAACACTGTCTGGCAAACCGTTCCATTTATTAACGACTCGCTGTGTAAAGAAGGAACTGCGCACTTTCAGTCTGCAATGTGATTTATTTAGCATTAAGCTATTACCTCTTCTGTCTCTACTTACTGCAGGTGATAGTTCAGGATTTGTGGTCTTGTAGATTCCGTGTATGTATTTATAGCAATCAATCATATCTCCCCGCTGCCTCCATCAGATATAGCCAAGCAAATTCATCGAGATACACTGGTGCACGGGATACACTGGTGCACGGGATACACTGGTGCACGGTGCACGGGATACACTGGTGCACGGGATACACTGGTGCACGGGATACACTGGTGCACGGGATACACTGGTGCACGGGACACACGGAGCGGTCACTGGTCACCATGGTCACCGTGACTCACAGAGGCGGACGGAGCCGACAGGACAGTGACCAGGTCAGTGAAACACACAACACAGGCACCCGACACATCGAAGGGAAAAGGCTCGAACGTAGGCCCCCTCACATACATGCTGCACCCACGGTCCCGTGGCAATGCGCCCAGCTAGAAAGCCAGTGCCCAAGTAGTTCCAGTCTCACGTCCAGACCCCTCCCCTTCACTGGACCTGCAGTGGTGGTCAGGGTGCTAGTCTGGCGAATGAGTCGACAAACCGAGGTTCCTTGTACAGCAACGCAATGCAGAACAGTGCAATGCAATGCAGTACATTGCAATATAATGCAACGCAATGCAACGCATTTCAATACAATACACCAGACCCCCCCACCCACCCCCACCCCATCCCCACCCCCCAAAAAAAGCTGAAGATGTTCATTCGTTTGATTGACTGATTGATTGAAATCAACGATTGTGGACTTTGCGTTGATTGATTGATTGATTGATTGATTGATTGATTGATTGATTGATTGAAAATAACGATTGTGGACTCTGCGTTGATTGATTGATTGATTGAAATCAACGATTGATTGATTGATTGATTGATTGATTGATTGATTGAAATCAACGATTGTGGACTTTGCGTTGATTGATTGATTGATTGATTTCAATCAACGATTATGGACTTAACGTGTGACAATGTCCAGTTTAGTACTGTTCAGCTGTTCATTCTGGACGCACGTGATACCAGCAGGTACCCTTTCTGTCCTGATTTTAATGGTCTGTGTGATACCTGTGACCCGGGCTTTGCGGAAGGGAGGGAACTACGGTATGCTTTGCTGTCACACCTGTCGCCGAAGACTCGTGTAGTTACGTCCCTTCGGTGAATATTGGGAATTTCTGTTTGCTCCAACAGTCAGTGCAAACGAGAGGGTGTGAGCACGCACGTGTGTGTGTGTGTGTGTGTGTGTGTGTGTGTGTGTGTGTGTGTGTGTGTGTGTGTGTGTGTGTGTGTGTGTGTGTGTGTGTGTGTGTGTGTGTGTGTGTGCGAGGCGGGCGTATGTGCATGAGTGTGTGTATGTGTGTGTGCACATGCACGCACGCACGCGTGCACGCACATACACACACAACGAACGCATGAACACATATAAACTCTCTCTCTCTCTCTCTCTCTCTATCTCTATCTGTCTGTCTGTCTGTCTGTCTGTCTGTTTATCACACACACACACACACACACACACACACACACACACACACACACACACACACACACACTCAACACAGACACACACAGACACAGACACACACACAGACACACACACACACACAGACACACACACAGACACACACAGACACACAGACACACACACACACACACACACACACACACACACACACACACACACACACACACTTGATCTATCGACATTAATCCCTGTTTTCTCCCAGTCTCGCGCGCTAACTTTTCTAAACATCAGCACTACACATCATGAATCAGAACAGCCTTGGCAATGCTAACCACAACATGACGGGAACGACCAGCCTTTCGGGAGAAGACACCGGTTTACGGGGGATAGCAGTGGGCTGAGTGGTAACGCGTCCGAGCGTCCAAAGGTTCGAATCCTCTATACAGACCTGGATTTGAACTCCTCCACAATGCATTGACTGGGTTGCTAGTCATTCGGATGCGACGCTGGACTGTGTGGCCCCGTGTACAGCATGCTGTTGGCGTAGGTGAAAGAACCCAGGGCAAGAAAATGGTTGTCCCTGTCCAAATTCTGCAGGAAAACCCAATCCTCTTTGATCGTAAAACAAAAACGCTGGCAGTCAGAAGGAAATGGGCGCACAGGCAACAGCGGCAACGCTGAATTTGACAAAGAGAAGTATGTTGTGGTGAAAGGTAAATGCAATGCAATGCAATACAACACAATGCAATACAAGGTTCGGGTTAGGCAGACATGGTTGGTTTGTTTTTATTGTGTTATGTTTCTCTCTCTCTCTCTCTCTCTCTCTCTCTCTCTCTCTCTCTCTCTCTCTCTCTCTCTCTCTCAATATGTAATCACCCCTTCAAATGGGGCCATGGCCTTATTGAATAAACTTTCGTTTCTCTCACCCTCTCTCTCACACCCTCTCTCTCTCTCTCTTTCACACCCTCTCTCTCTCTCTCTTTCACACCCTCTCTCTTCTCTCTCTCACTTTCTCATCCTCTCTCACACCCCTCTCTCTCTTTCTCTCTCACACCCTCTCTCTTTCGCACCCTCTCTCTCTTCTCTCTCTCTCTCTTTCTCATCCTCTCTCTCTCTCACCCCCCCCCTCTCTCTCTTTCTCTCTCACACCCTATCTCTTTCTCTCTCTCTTTCTCATCCTCTCTCTCTCACACCCTCTCTCTTCTCTCTCTCTCTTTCTCATCCTCTCTCTCTCACACCCCCCTCTCTCTCTTTCTCTCTCACACCCTATCTCTTTCTCTCTCTCTTTCTCATCCTCTCTCTCTCACACCCTCTCTCTTCTCTCTCTCTCTTTCTCATCCTCTCTCTCTCACACCCCCCCTCTCTCTCTTTCTCTCTCACACCCTATCTCTTTCTCTCTCTCTTTCTCATCCTCTCTCTCTCACACCCTCTCTCTTCTCTCTCTCTCTTTCGCACCCTCTCTCTCTTCTCTCTCTCTCTTTCTCATCCTCTCTCTCTCTCACACCCCCCTCTCTCTCTTTCTCTCTCACACCCTATCTCTTTCTCTCTCTCTTTCTCATCCTCTCTCTCTCACACCCTCTCTCTTCTCTCTCTCTCTTTCTCATCCTCTCTCTTCTCTCTCTCACTTTCTCATCCTCTCTCACACCCCTCTCTCTCTTTCTCTCTCACACCCTCTCTCTTCTCTCTCTCACTTTCTCATCCTCTCACACCCCTCTCTCTCTTTCTCTCTCTCACCCTCTCTCTTTCGCACCCTCTCTCTCTTCTCTCTCTCTTTCACACCCTCTCTCTCTCTCTCTTTCACACCCTCTCTCTTCTCTCTCACTTTCTCATCCTCTCTCACACCCCTCTCTCTCTCTCTCTCTCACACCCTCTCTCTTCTCTCTCTCACTTTCTCATCCTCTCTCACACCCCTCTCTCTCTTTCTCTCTCACACCCTCTCTCTTTCGCACCCTCTCTCTCTTCTCTCTCTCTCTTTCTCATCCTCTCTCTCTCTCTCACACCCCCCTCTCTCTCTTTCTCTCTCACACCCTATCTCTTTCTCTCTCTCTCTTTCTCATCCTCTCTCTCTCACACCCTCTCTCTTCTCTCTCTCTCTTTCTCATCCTCTCTCTCTCACACCCCCCTCTCTCTCTTTCTCTCTCACACCCTCTCTCTCTCACACCCTCTTTCTCTCTCTCTCTTTCTCATCCTCTCTCTCTCACACTCTCTCTCTTCTCTCTCTCTCTTTCTCATCCTCTCTGTCTCACACTCCTCTCTCTCTCTTTCACACCCTCTCTCTTCTCTCTCTCTCATATCCTCTCTCTCTCTCACCCCCCTCTCTCTCTTTCTCTCTCTCACACCCTCTCTCACTCACTCACTCACTCTCTCTCTTTCTCTCTCTCTCCTAGTCACAATATCTAGAACACGGGAATCGGCAAAGGGTAAAAAAAATAAATAAAAATAATAATAATAATCTTTTTTTTTAAGGAGAGGAATGCGGACGAAACAAAATGCCAACTAATTACTATAATATTAGGACGAACAACGTGTGATGATGGCAGTGACATTCTGTCCTGTCTGTGCATCGATCCACAGGAAGCCTGAGAGAAATATGCGTAACTTTGTGTAGAGAGAGAGAGAGAGAGAGAAAGGGGGTGTGAGGGGGGAGGGAGAGAGAGACAGAGGGGTGAGAGAGAGACAGAGGGGTGAGAGAGAGATAGGTGGGTGAGAGAGATGGGGGAAGATATGGTGCGTGTGTATGTGGGGGTGGGGGGGGGTACTTACTATTTTACTATTCATTGATTTATCAACCTTACCTACTCTCTAGCTTTGTGGAGGTTGGGGGTGGGGGGGGGGGGGGGGTAGGGAGGGCGGGGGTTGTTGGTATCTGCAGCATCAGAATCAGATTTATTGTCATCAAAATGGTCACCAGTATTGGTGTTCAGACACAGCGACAAATCAAAATGGTCATCAGTATTGGTGTTCAGACACAGCGACAAATCAAAATGGTCATCAGTATTGGTGTTCAGACACAGCGACAAATCAAAATGGTCATCAGTATTGGTGTTCAGACACAGCGACAAATCAAAATGGTCACCAGTATTGGTGTTCAGACACAGCGACAAATCAAAATGGTCATCAGTATTGGTGTTCAGACACAGCGACAAAGAGCAAAGTCATCCACACACTGCGTGAGAGACGTGCGAGACAGCATGACGTGCATTTTGCACACAGTCACATGAAGTGTGCCAATCAAAGAGGTAGTATAAGTCCACAGCATTGTTATGACACATTTTGTATTTCTCTTTATCACAACAGATTTCTCTGTGTGAAATTCGGGCTGCTCTCCCCTGGGAGAGCGCGTCGCTACACTACAGCGCCACCCATTTTTTTTGTATTTTTTCCTGCGTGCAGTTTTATTTGTTTTTCCTATCGAAGTGGATTTTTCTACATAATTTTGCCAGGAACAACCCTTTTGTTGCCGTGGGTTCTTTTACGTGCGCTAAGTGCATGCTGCACACGGGACCTCGGTTTATCGTCTCATCCGAATGACTAGCGTCCAGACCACCACTCCAGGTCTAGTGGAGGGGGAGAAAATATCGGCGGCTAAGCCGTGATTGGAAGCAGCGCGCTCAGATTCTCTCGCTTCCTAGGCGGACGCGTTACCTCTAGGCCATCACTCCACATGTCAGTGCATGGCAAGTTCTGTGTTTCGTTTCTGTCTGTGGAATTGTCTCTGTTTTGTTTTGTTCTTCTCTTTCTTTTTTTTTTTTTTCCTCTCCAGATGAGGGAGGGAGTGAGTGTGTGTGTGTGGGGGGGAGGGTGTGTGTGTGGGGGGGAGGGTGTGTGTGTGGGGGGGGGAGGGGGGTGTTGGGAGTGTGTGTGTGTGTGTGGGGGGGGGTGTTGGGAGTGTGTGTGTGGGGGGGGGGGAGGGGTGTGTGTGTGTGTGTGGGGGGGGGGGGTGTGTGTTGGGAGTGTGTGTGTGTGTGTGTGTGGGGGGGGGTGTTGGGAGTGTGTGTGTGTGTGGGGGGGGGTGTTGGGTGTGTGTGTGTGGGGGGGGGGGTTGTTGGGTGTGTGTGTGTGGGGGGGGGTGGGGGTGTTGGGAGTGTGTGTGTGTGTGTGTTGGGGGGGGGGGGGGTGTTGGGAGTGTGTGTGTGTGTGTGAGAGAGAGAGGCTTAGGGATCGTTTTACCTATATATATATATTTTTTTTTTTTTTTTTTTTCCCGGAATCATTTTCTTTGTTCGCTCTGTTTTCTGTAGGGTGTTGAAGAGTTGGGCTGGGGGGAACGGGGGGGCGGGGGGGGGGGCTTTTTAATTTTTTTTAATTTTTTTTATTATTATTATTTTGTAGATTTCATTTTATACTTTCCAAATTTGTTTCCTTTCTCTTTTCTTTCCTTTTCCTTCTGTTCTCTTTAGCAGAGCCTTGAGTAATTCATTGTTGCCTTTAACTTTTTATTTAATCAGTTGTTGCCTCTAACTTTTCTTGATCAAGTTTCTCACATCGGATTAATCGTCAAAATCAGCGTTCAGTTTGCTACCTAAAAAAAGGGACAGCAATCTGGTATGTCCGCTGCCCGCGAAAGCCGCAGCCAAAAGTGAGAGTAGCTCCCCATTGATTCAGTCGGAAAGGCATTTGGTGAAGGTAGTTAACTTGCTGACACCGCGTGCAGACGATGTTTTCCTGCCAACAAGATACCAGCTGAAGGGTGGTGTTGGAGAGGAAGCCAGACCTTGTCAGTGAGCACACAGTCTCATTTTCCTTTTTGTTTCCTCTATGTTTTAACCCGGTGTTCGGCTGTGTGTGTGTGTGTGTGTGTGTGTGTGT
>NC_134884.1:2242824-2245324 GCF_041734735.1 Babylonia areolata
TTTTGGGAGAGGGGTAAGTATTAGTAGATGGTGTGTGTGTGTGTGTGTGTGTGTGTGTGTGTGTGTGTGTGTGTGTGTTAGATTTATTGATTCAGTAGATACATTTGTCGTTCGAAACATTTGAATTTGAATAATAAGAATCATACGTGTATGTGAAGCGTTTAGGAATAGTAATTCACCAATATATATTTATCTCTTCAGTGATATTCCGTTGGTGTGTGTGTGTGTGTGTGTGTGTGTGTGTGTGTTAGATTTATTGATTCAGTAGATACATTTGTCGTTCGAAACATTTGAATTTGAATAATAAGAATCATACGTGTATGTGAAACGTTTGGGAATGGTAGTTGACCAATATATATTTATCTCTTCAGTGATATTCCGTTGGTGTGTGTGTGTGTGTGTGTGTGTGTGTGTGTGTGTGTGTGTGTGTGTGTGTGTGTGTTGCTTTTTTGTAATTAAGTGGCGCATTTAGTTGCTGTTGCTTTTCGGATAGGGGTGGGGGTGGGGTGGTTAACACGCAGACACACATGTGCCATTGATTCAGATTTGATCAAGTAGGCATTATTTGTCATTTGGAGAATTGATCAGAATACGAGCGACTTTGTTCTTTCTCCCTCTCTTTCTGTCTTACTTTTCATCATCTATGAATGACTGACACGTTCAGCTGTGACGTCTATCCACAAATTCTCTCATTCAGATGTTGCCGACTTACGGAACACAGACCGGCGTTTCGACACCCGGAGGAAACCAAGCACCGTTTATCTGTGGCAAGATTCTCGACAGGCCATTCATTTTGAGGCTGGCTGCATCATCAAACAGTTGTCGAAGCGGGAACAGGTGAACTAGACCTGTTCCGTTTTTATCCCTCCCTCTCTCCTTCCTTCCTTCCTTCCTTCCTTCCTTCCCTCCCTCCCCCAAGCGGGCAAAACATTTCTCTGGCACTATCGACCAGCGCTGTCACTGGAACTAAGAGCCAGCACTGAATGGAACTGACATTTTAACAGGGAGATTATGGCCGCGTCCAATCATTTATTGATATAGGCAGTGCCATAACACGTAGACGTGTGTACTGCCTGTACGCGAGTAAATCAATGAGTGTCTGTTTTTTCCTTGTCTTTTTTCTTCTTCTTCATTTTTTTTCCAACTTTATTTCTTTTCTTCTTCTTCTTTTCTTCCCCCCCCCCCCCCCCCCCCCCCCCAATAATTGTGGCAAGGAGACAGCGCAGTTGTGTCTCTGATCGTCCCTGTCAAAGTGAATTTTACACAAGAACAAGAAATAAAGAGAGACAAACAATACAAAAAGATTTTAATGCATGAACGTGAAAACAACAAACAACAACAAGAAAGGCAAGGCCTTCAAGACGCACTTGTGATACACTTTTTTAAAAAAATCCAAGCTTTTTATGTATTGAGTATAATTTCAAAATGTAATGTTTAAGATGAGAAAAATCAGTTTAAAGCAAATTAAGTCCCCTAGCATTAATTACAGAGTAATTTCCCTTCTTTACTATCTGCACCAAAACGTTTGCAAAATAAATAAAACTTCCATGCTTAGCAAAAGAAGTTCCTGTTTCAACAAAAAATGATAATATTGACTGCTCTTGTTGTTGGGTCAGAATAGCAGATCAAAGTGCCAAGTTTAGAGAATACAAAAAATATAAATACAACAGTAAATGCAGTTTGCATATAATTAGGCTTCATTTGTGTGTGTGTGTGTGTGTGTGTGTGTGTGTGTGTGTGTGTGTGTGTGTGTGTGTGTGTGTGTGCCCATCCCAGAGGTGCAATATTGTTTTAAAGAAGATGACTGGAAAGAACTGAATTTTTCCTATTTTTATGCTTAATTTGGTGTCAACTGACAAAGTATTTGCAGAGAAAATGTCAGTGTTAAAGTTTACCACGGACACACACACACACACACACACACACACACACACACACACACACAGAGAGAGAGAGAGAGAGAGAGAGAGAGAGAGAGAGAGAGAGAGAGAGAGAGAGAGACAACCGAACACCGGGTTAAAACATAGACTCACTTTGTCTACACAAGTGAGTAAAAAAAAAAAAAAAAAAAAAAAAAAAAAAAAAAAACCTGGAAGAAAGATTGGATGGACTATTGGACGTATTTTCACCAAGCTCAGGACATAGAGAAATAAAATCAGTCAACAGAAAAGGGGTTGTCTGAGAAATATCTTATCAAATTTAGAATCATATTTACTTTTCTGTTTTTTTCCTTCTTTTTTTTCTGTTGTTTGTTTTCTTTTCTTTTCTTTTCTTTTCTTGTTTGTGTGTGTGTGTGGGTGGGGGGGGGGGGGGGGCAGGGTAATATTTCTTCTGTTATCCCTCATTTATGTGATGGTCGTGACTTCGCGAAGACAAGATCAGCATTTTTTTTTTCATGTTTAAAATGGTTGAAAACGTTGTGTTTGGAAATTATTCTAAACCATCTGAAAAAAGTCAGTCAATCGAGGCTTGTCTTCCCCCTTTTTTTTCCAGTTTCATG
>NC_134884.1:2250324-2262824 GCF_041734735.1 Babylonia areolata
GACATGTTCTTGGTTTGGTAAAAGCGTGTGTATGCACACTCGTTTTACCTGTGTAAGAGTTGTGCAGCACGTGCAGACACCGCTCTGTAGGAGCGAGAGGGCTCTTGTCACATTGGCATGACTGCAACTGCAGTGCAGTGCGTGCAATGTGTGTTTTGGCCGGTTAGCGTGCCCAGTGCAGAACTCGCGCTCACCTGCCGTTTACCTGGCTGCAGCTGACTGTGATTAGGTGTGACTTGACTCTGAGACGTCAGAGAGCGCGGACCTTGTGGCAGAGGCCCGGAAGGCTGATGGAGAGGAATTCTTAGCCAGCCAGAACCTCTGCCTGATTTTTAGCAAGCCGGTGAGCAGAGGCTGCAGTGCCCGGCTGAAGGTCCCACCCAAGTCACCACCTTCGCCCATCACAAGCTGTCGTGAGGTAACCTTGTATCAGGCGGTAACTGTTTCGAGTGTCTTTAGTTGTCTTTTCCACTTTTAGGAGGTCTGTGGGTTGGACAGTGGCTGGGGTCACTTTATGAAACTGTTACGATTACCTGATGTTACAGACTGTTGTGTAACGGTCCAGTGTTATAATTATCATTCCGTGTGTTACGGGTTTGAGTTTATATTAATACACTTGTGAGGAAGTGTGAGGGAATAGTATAATCTCCGTAATTTGTTCGACAGAGTGTACGTTGGATATGTAAAGCTTACAAGCTGATGTTAGTATCGGGAATGTGAGGGAGACGTTGGGGGGAAATACTGTGTTTCGATAGGTCCTTAAACCTGCGTAAGTGGCCGCTGTTAGCAGCGTGTCAGAAGATAGTGTATTCCGTGTAAGCTATTGTGGCAATAATAGGTTACTGAGTTCTCTCCCTGTATGGACCAAGCACTGGAAGAGTTTGTGTATTGATTTGTTCACTTTAATTGCTCTGCTTGTGATCCGAATGGCTTTGGCAGCCATGTGCTGACGCTATCATAATTTTTCCTTTTTGAATGTTCTGTTCCAACATGTCTGCTTGTGCAAGGGAGGTTACCTTGATCGGGCCTTCGATTCTGGCAGCGTAGCGCTGTGGGAGCGTGCTTCAGGATGCGCGGCACAAGGTTTGGGGTTCGAGTCTTGGGTTGACCTGTGCCACCGTATAAGTAGGGCGACGGCCGGTACCCTGGCAGGTTCCGGACCCCTCACTTCCGGGCATGCATGTTGTCGTGCGATTGGTGTATGACAGTGGTTGTTCATTATTTTGCCTTAGAGTGCTTGTTGGATGAATGAGAGCACAACCTGTGGCTTCTTAGGTCGCCCAACGCGCATAGGGTTATGCGGTTATGGACTGGTACTGACAGGGGGTTATCCCCGTCCCCAGCTTGCTTGTTTGTCAAGTAGCGGCAAATCGACTGCTCTGCTGTCCCAGCTCCGAGGTCGCCCCTCGGGGTCTTCCACCTGAGGAGCCGGGCGCTGACACAAAACCCTGGGGTCGCACCCTGGGGATCCAGATCGTCCCTCGGCGTCGACCTTCGACCGCAGCCTGCCCTGCTTGCCGCGACCTCCCGGACTCATCTGGTGGGGTGCTCTGTGGGTGAGCTGGACGTCGAGGGAGAGATTGTAGTCGGCGTTCGACTCTCAGCCTGGAGCAGGGATTTTTCAGTCCGTCAACGAGTGATAGATGAGTTAAATGAACGTTGCCGCTTGTGCAGTGAATGTGCGAGTGTGTATGTGTTTGGTTCGTTTTTCTTTCGTTTCTTGATTTTGTCCCGGTGGGGGTTAAAGGTGGGTTAAGGAGGGGTGGTTTGGAGTTAGGTGGGGGCGAGGGTTTGGGTTTGGGGATAGCTTAGGAAGTAGGTCCTGTACCCATATGTGTGTGATTGTGTGAATAAAAGTTGTAAAATCGTACACGGATTTCTGCGTCCTTCTTGGGAGTGTGTGTTGCGCGGTGTCGACCCTAAAAGTCCACGTCTCCTGACTTTTGGGCTTGCCCAGATTTCTGGAGTGTGTGACAATATGTAATGTTGAACTGAATCAGTTTTCACTTTCAGAAAATTAACATTTCTTGTATAATTCTCGCTATTGGTAATTTCTAGTAATATCATCTCCAAGAGAGTGTTTATGAATCGGTTTTTTTAGAGTTGGTTCACACGTGAAAAAAGTAATATATCATTTCGAAAGAAATATTTGTGTTTTGATTTTCATGTTTTATACTTTATTAAAAAAAAAAAAAAAAGACTTTAAAACAGCTATTTCCGGTGTTAGTCCACCATCTTGCCTGCGTGTCGGTTTTTGTGTGGAAGGTTGCACAATCAGATGGAGTCTGTGTCATCTACTATCCAATCAGATGGAGTCTTTGTCATCAAGTATCCAATCAGATTGAATCTTTGTCATCAAGTATCCAATCAGATGGGGTCTTTGTCATCAAGTATCCAATCAGACGGAGTCTTTGACATCAGGTATCCAATCAGACGGAGTCTTTGTCATCAAGTATCCAATCAGATGGGGTCTTTGTCAAGTATCCAATCAGACGGAGTCTTTGACATCAAGTATCCAATCAGATGGGGTCTTTGTCATCAAGTATCCAATCAGACGGAGTCTTTGACATCAAGTATCCAATCAGATGGGGTCTTCGACATCAAGTATCCAATCAGACGGAGTCTTTGACATCAAGTATCCAATCAGACGGAGTCTTTGACATCAAGTATCCAATCAGATGGGGTCTTCGACATCAAGTATCCAATCAGACGGAGTCTTTGACATCAAGTATCCTAACCGGAAAGTCACGATGGCGGGAGGGAAAATTTGAAACTTTGATAGCTGTACACGATGGTAAAACAATGAAATGTCGATCAAGGTAGGCTGCTTCAGGTGCAGTGGTCCTGTTTCCAATACACAATGTTGATTTCGGTTTCAACGAGCACTTGCTGGGTATGATGAGCAAATAATGTTTTTCTTTCTTTCTTTTCATTTGCTGTAGTTGTAACTGTATTGTTACCTAATCAATAATTTGCATCATTTTCATGACTAAAAAAAGTAAATTTTATTTGTGTATGTATGTATGTATATATGTATGTATATATATATATATATATATATATATATATATATATATATATATATATATATATATAGTAGCTCGTTGCCCAGCCATTTGTGCAGTATTGGCCCAGTGGTTAAGCACCTGACTAGGACGCAAGTGTTAATGGGTTTGTGTCCTATGTATGGAAGAAAGGATGGGAGGAGAAATAAAGACAGAGAGGAAAACAAGAAACAATAAGGATGAGAGACAGAGACAGAGAGAGAAAGACAGAGAGACAGAGACAGAGAGACAGAGAGAGAGAGACTTGAAACTTGAATTGTTTTATTGTCATTGCCTGCAAAGGTCTTTGTGAGAGAGAGAGAGAGAGACAGAGACAGAGACAGAGAGACAGAGAGACTTGAAACTTGAATTGTTTTATTGTTATTGCCTGCAAGGGTCTTTGAGAGAGAGGGGGGGGAGGGAGGGAGAGAGAGAGAGAGACTTGAAACTTGAATTGTTTTATTGTCATTGCCTGCAAAGGTCTTTGAGAGAGAGAGAGAGAGAGAGAGAGAGACTTGAAACTTGAATTGTTTTATTGTCATTGCCTGCAAAGGTCTTTGAGAGAGACTTGAAACTTGAATTGTTTTATTGTCATTGCCTGCAAAGGTCTTTGAGAGACAGACAGACAGACAGACAGACAGAGAGAGAGAGACTTAAAACTTGAATTTTTTTATTGTTATTGCCTGCAAAGGTCTTTGAGAGAGAGAGAGAGAGAGAGAGAGAGAGAGAGAGAGAGAGAGAGAGAGAGAAAGAGAGAGAGAGAGAGAGATACTTGAAACTTGAAACTTGAATTGTTTTATTGTCATTGCCTGCAAAGGTCTTTGAGAGGGAGAAAGAGAGAGAGAGAGAGAGAGAGAGAGAGGGGAGGGAGAGAGGGGGGAGGGAGAGAGAGAGAGAGGGGGGGGGGAGGGAGAGGGACAGACAGACAAAGGGAGTACAAAAGTTCTCAATCCGTCAGCATACGTTCTGGACTCTTCGAGTTGAAATCCCATTTTCAGTTCCAAGTTCTCAAGGAAGCGTCACTGCCGCACACCTGCCAGGCACATGCCTGACCAGCAGCATTAAACCCAACAGCTCTTAGTCAGGCCCTGGGTGCATGCTTATATAACTGTGTACATATCGGAGTGGATTTCATCTACATAATTTTGCCAGGGGGACAACACTCTGTTTGCCAATGTCCTTTACCAGCGCGCCAAGTTGCGTGTTGCACACGGGACCTCTGTTTACCGTCTCATCCGAATAACTAGACGCTCAGTTTGATTTTCCAGTCAAACTTGGGAGAAAGGGCGAGAGCGGGATTCGAGCCCAGACCCTCACGGACTCTCTGTGTTAGCACATAAGCGTCTTAACCATTCTGCCACCTTCCTTACCGATGAATTACCGATGTTAGGTAAGATATGACAAGCAGCACCTCGCGGTCTTGGAATTCTGGTTTTCTTTTTTCTCTTCCAGAGTTCAGTAATGGTGACGTGTTTCTTTTTTTCTCCTTCAGAGTTCAGTAATGGTGATGTGTTTCTTTCTTCTCCTCCAGAGTTCAGTAATGGTGACGTGTTTCTTTTTTTCTCCTCCAGAGTTCAGTAATGGTGACGTGTTTCTTTTTTTTTCTCCTCCAGAGTTCAGTAATGGTGACGTGTTTCTTTTTTTTCCTCCTCCAGAGTTCAGTAATGGTAACGTGTTTCTTTTTTTCTCCTTCAGAGTTCAGTAATGGTGACGTGTTTCCTTCTTCTCCTCCAGAGTTCAATAATGGTGATGTGTTTCTTTCTTCTCTTCCAGAGTTCAGTAATGGTGACGTGTTTCTTTTTTCTCCTCCAGAGTTCAGTAATGGTGACGTGTTTCTTTTTTCTCCTCCAGAGTTCAGTAATGGTGATGTGTTTCTTTTTTCTCCTCCAGAGTTCAGTAATGGTGATGTGTTTCTTTTTTTTCTCCTCCAGAGTTCAGTAATGGTGACGTGTTTCTTTTTTCTCCTCCAGAGTTCAGTAATGGTGACGTGTTTCTTTTTTCTCCTCCAGAGTTCAGTAATGGTGACGTGTTTCTTTTTTCTCCTCCAGAGTTCAGTAATGGTGACGTGTTTCTTTTTTCTCCTCCAGAGTTCAGTAATGGTGACGTGTTTCTTTTTTTCTCCTCCAGAGTTCAGTAATGGTGACGTGTTTCTTTTTTCTCCTCCAGAGTTCAGTAATGGTGATGTGTTTCAAGAAACCGCAGTCACAACTTAAAACGCGCCGCCAGACAGAAATTCATAATGTGCACGATCTGACATTCACAACGCCGATGGCATTTTCTTCTCATTATCTCGGCACCTGTGTAAACAGACGGAGTGTCGTACATTTGCTGATTTGTTTTCGATTCGACAAGATCCCAAATCTTATGGAATTTCGCCGCGAGTAGTTTTGATTCATGCTCACTTGACATCGATTCACTTGTACACGGTGTATAAGGAGAGGACCTCGGAATATCTGTAGAACTCTGAGCACATCAAGGCCTGAGCAGAGCGTTGGGTATAATTATGCCGAGGTCGTTCATCTGCTGCTTCTTGGTTTAGTAAATGTGGTAGAGTGTGTGTGTATCAGTCTGCACATTCTGACAACTCACTCAAACCGAAACTAAAACTGAATACATGCACAGTACACCCCTGAGTTGTAATGGTAGGTAGGACAACGTGTATGCAGCTCCAGAGTGCACGTTTTTGTCATTATTGGCCCGAAAGAAAAAAAAAACGACATTTTTTGTGGTACATCTTAACTATGTTGATTGTTTTCATATAAACAGCTCAGCCACCACTTCTGAGAACTCCACCACTTAATCCCACCAACACCAGTGACGACAAAAACAACGAGGAGAAAGAAAAAAAGAAAAAAAAACCTGTCCAGCAAGGTCAGTTACCTCCCTTAGCTCACCATGTTGCTGTCCCTTGGTCAGTCAACGTGCCGTAACTCCGCGCTGACGGACGAGGAGTTGTCGTTCTTGCGAGCGGTAGAATTCAGCGACGTGAGCTCAGTGCGAAAACTTCTGGGAGACAACCCCAGCCTGAATGTTGACGTGAGCGACGTCCTGGGCAGGTCGGGTCTTCGACTGGCCGTCCGCAACGAGAACAGGGAGGTGAGGAGTAATCTATAGTAAAGAGTGGTAACTCTCTCCATTCACAAGGTACACAACTTCAAGTCAGTGCTGCTTACGCTACCGATTCAGCTAGCACACAGGTAAATAAAAGAGGCTATGCCAGTCTTGAATAAAAGCTAATTTGTGTTTGCGCATTTCTTCTATCTTTGCTGCTGTGTGCACATGTCAAATGATTGGTATAAGGACAGGCCCGGTGCTTCCCTTTTTGAGGAAGTGTCTGGGCTTGTTCCAATGTACCTTTTATTTACCTGTGTGCTGGCTGAATCGGTAGCGTAAGCAGCACTGACTTGAAGTTGTGTACCTTGTGAATGGAGAGAGTTACCACTTTTTTAGTATTTGTTAATCATTTAATCTCCTGGCCTCATTATTTGTTATTTGAGGAGTAATATATTTTATTTATCTATCTGTTGATTTATTGACCTATCTACTTAGCTAGTTAGCTACTTAGTTAGTTAGTTAGTTAGTTAGTTAGTTATGTATTCTTTCATTTATTTATCTATTTGTTCAAATTATTTATTTATTTATTTATTCATCTGTTGGGTTGCCTGCTTGTTGGCTGGCTAGTGGCTGGCTAGATTGTAAGGTAGCTTGCTTGGTAATCAGCCAGTCGCACTTGAACAAGAAGAAGGCTTATCCATGATGACAGTGTCAATATCCATTTTGTTCAATTTCAAACCAAACCAAGTACGGTTTTGTCTCGTTCTTCCATGTCGATAAATGTCCAGTTCACTTATTTCAGCATTTAGATAACAGTCGGTAAATTTCTTAATCATGCTATGCATACACACATGGATAGATAGATGGATGGATGGATGGATGGATAGCTAGATCAGATGAATTTCGAGTTTACCAGTCATTCATTTGAAACTTCCTCTCTCTCCTTTTTATCCCTTCGCCTCTTCCTCTTCTCCTTACTTCGTCTTTTCCTTCCTTCCTTCCTTCATCCCTCCTTTCCGTCCTTCCGTTATTCCTTCTTTCCTTCCACCCTTCCTTCCTTCATCCATCCATTCATTCCATCCATTCATCAATCCATCTATCCTTCCTTCCTTCATTCATTACATCCATTGACCCTTCCCTCCTTCATTCATCCATTCATTTATTCATCCATTCATCCATCCATCCTTCATTCATTCATTTATTTATCCACCCTTCCTTCCTTTCTTCCTCCATTCATTCATTACATTCTTCCTTCCTTCCTTCCTTTCTGCCCCCAGCTGGTGGAGATGTTGCTGGAGGTGTGTAACCACGAGAACATCCAGCAGGCGGCCCTGCAGGCCATCAGCGAGAACCACACCACCATTGCCGAGCTGATCCTCAGGCACCCCAGGTACCTCAAGATCTTCCAGAGGCGCCGCTACCTGGGCGACACGGACGGCTTCTTCAAGATGGAGGTGGAGTCTCAGTTCTCCACGGACATCACGCCCCTCAACCTGGCCGCCCAGAAGAACAACTTCACCATCGTGCAACTGCTGCTGGAGAGGGGAGAGTCCATTGCCAAAGTAGGTGTGGAGGGTTGGGGAGGGGAGAGTCCTTTTGCCAAAGTGGGTGGGGAGGGTTGATGAGGGGAGAGTCCATTGTCAAAGTAGGTGGGATGGTTGATGAGTGGAGAGTCCTTTTGCTAAAGTAGGTGGGGAGGGTTGGGTGGGGAGAGTCCATTGGCAAAGTAGGTGGGGAGGGTGGGGATTTAGTTTTTAATGACTGTGGGTGTGTGGGAAGGGAAGAGTCTTTTTTTCAAAGCATGTGGGGAGGGTTTGACTTGTGTACTATTTTACACATGTGTGTGTGTGTGTGTGTGCGTTTGCTTTCATGCACGTGCGTGTGGAGGAAAGAGTCTGTTTCCAAAACATGTGGGATGAGTTGGGGGTTGGTACTATTTTGTTTTTGTTTTCAATTAGTGTGTGTGTGTGTGTGTGTGTGTGTGTGTGTGTGTGTGAAATATATCTCGCATTCTTGACTGGTTATTCTGTTTTTCTGAACTATGAAATTTCAAGTTTAATATGACTAAGCTTCTTTTTTTATCGACTTTTAAAACATTTTTGGACATTTTTCAGTGCCTGTGTTTTTTTCTTTGTCGTTTTTTTTTCTTTTTTTTCTTTTTCCCTGTGGTTGCCCGTGCTTCTCTAACGCCTTTCATTTCAAATGATTTTTTTTTCCATTATTTCCTCTCTCTCTCTCTCTCTCTCTCTCTCTCTCTCTCTCTCTCTCTCTCCATCTGTCTGACAAGTAAATTCTGATATATATTTTCCTTTCCCTCTTTTTGCTCGCGGAATCAGAATTATGTCCTGTGTATGTGTTCGTTTTTGTGTGTTTTCTTCTTCTTCTTCTCCTTCTTCTCTTCTCCTTCTTCTTCTTCTTCTTCTTCTTCCTATTCTTGTTGGATTGTTTTTTCAGATAAAAAAAAAACAAAAAACAAAAAACAATAATGCTTATCCAATTACCCTCGCTTGTGTATCTATAAATATCTCTCTTTCTCCTTGCTAGCGGCAGGCCAGGTACAGGAATTAGCCGTGCATTTCCATGACAGATTCTGATAATCAAAAGATGTTAAACACAGCTGCGCATGTTCTGTGTGTGCTTATTACCGAGATTCCATTGGTACTGTGTACAGTGCTAAGGACAGCACTAGAGGTTATATCAATTGCGTTGTGTTCATTTTGGCTGTGTTGTGTTGTGTTGTGTTGTGCGGTTTTATGTTGTGCTGTGTTGTGATGTGCTGTTTTTATACTGTGCTGTTTTATGCTGTGCTGTATTGAGATGTGCGGTTTTAAACTTTGCTGTGCTGTTTTATACTGTGTTGTCCTGTTTTATACTGTGCTGTGTTGTGATGTGCTGTTTTATGCTGGGCTGTATTGAGATGTGTTGTTTTATACTACTGTGCTGTATTGGGATGTGCTGTTTTATGCTGTGCTGTATTGAGCTGTGTTGCTGTATTGAGATGTGCTGTTTTATGCTGTGCTGTATTGACCTGTGTTGCTGTATTGAGATGTGCTGTTTTATGCTGTACTGTATTGAGCTGTGTTGCTGTATTGAGATGTGCTGTTTTATGCTGTGGTGTGCCGAGTTGTGTTGATGTGTTTTATAATGTGCTGTGCTGCATTGTAATGTGTTGTTTTATTCTGGGGTGTGCTGTGTTGTGCTGTTTCATACATCGTTGTTGTTATTACCATGCCCCTTATTATACATTGTTGTTAGTATTATTATTCCCTTATTATTCCCCTTTCTATACATTCTTCTTTCTAGGCATTGTTGTCCTAATTGTTATCCTTACTATACATTGTTGTTACCATTCTTCTTTTTTTTTTTTTTACCATACATTGTTTTCATTGAATTACCTCCCCTGTCTCTGCAGCCGGACAAGTTTGACTGCGGCTGTCAGGAGTGCCGGAACCGGGGCAAGTTCGACCAGCTACGTCAGGCCAACTTCCGGCTGAACGCCTACCGGGGGCTGGCCAGTGAGGCCTACATCGCCCTGTCCAGTGAGGACCCCTTCCTCACCGCCTTTGACCTGGCCAAGGAGCTCCGGAAGCTGGCTGACAAGGAGAAGCACTTCAAGGTAGGCGGTCAGAGAGCGTAGCAGGACTCCATGGTTTAGCATCAGGGCTGGGTTGTATGAGGCCTTCGCCCATCCCACAGCACAGGGCCATATCAAACATACTTCACTCAAAAAAGAAACAAAGAAAAAACAAGTTAACAAAAAAAAAAAAAAAAAAAAAAATTGCGTAAAAAGACATGATACTATCAATTCTTGGGGGGAAAAAAACGTGGAAAAGAAAGTAAATCAAGTCTTTGATCGAGCGATACCTGGGGTGACTATGAATTTATTCTCGGGTTGACACTGCTTGACAGTAGTATCACTTTATTTATTTGTTTATTCCGTTGTTATATTTCTTCACTTGCTGTTTTTATGTCAGTAATGGTGTGATTCTTTGCTGTGCTAAGTTTGCCTGGGAGTTTTAAGAATGTTCCTAAGCATATGGAGTTTTACCGTGGTGGTGTGGGCATCCTTAATTAACGGTAGGGCCAAAGTTACATGAGGCAATCTTTGCAGTGCTAATTTTTGCTTGGGAGTTAAGAATGTTCCTAAGTATATGGAGATCACCGTGGTGGTGTGAACATTCTTAATTAACGGTAGGGCCAAGTTACATGAGGCAATCTTTGCAGTGCTAAGTTTGCTCAGAGTTAAGGATGTTCCCAAGTATATGGAGTTTACCGTGGAACTGGGAACATTCTTAACAATAGGGCCCGGTTGCATGAGGCGATTTTTGCAGTGCTAATTTTTGATTAGATTGAAGAATGTTCCTAAGTATAATTGGAGTTTACCATGGAGTTGGGAACATTCTTAACGATAAGCAAACTTAGCATTGCTAAGTACGCACATGCAACCCACCCCAGGCCCCCATTGATGCTATACACTATGTACAGCTATGCGCGGCATACACTATGTACAGCTATGCGCGGCAGGTCAGCGATTAGTCTCAAATCCAAAGACGCATTTTGCCATCTTTGTTGTCTTTCCACTGAAGACAAATACAAATTCTAGAAAGGACCAGAGTGGTTCGTTTACGCCGAATTCGCTTTTCCCACAGTCTTACAACTGTCCAGAGAGTCTGCTTATCCTCCTGAAGCAACATATAAAAGCATAATAATATCAATAATATTCAAACCATCTTCGGCAACAAGGGTTAACTCAACTGAAAAACACACACACAAAACAACAACAACAACAACTAAACAATGACTTCCGGTGAAACCTAATGTGAAAACTAAATACCGAAATTGTAACAAAAACGCACGCGACATTTTTCATATGATAAATGTAAAGCTACGCTCCCCACGCCCATGCAGAGATATAATATTCAATTATTCACGAACCGGGAAAGAGAAGAACAATGGAATGACATCCGTGCGATATCCTCTTTAGCTTTGCTTGTTCTCAAACATTTCCGGAAAGGTTAACAGTTTTGACACCTCGATGCGAAAACGTGGTAACCAGACACTCATATCGATCACCGTCCATCCCACAGCACAGGGCCATAGCAAGCCTCAAACATACTTCACACAAAAAAGAAACAAAGAAAAAAAAAGTTAACAAAAAAGAGATCGCGTAAAAAGACATGATACTATCAATTCTTGAGAGAAAAAAAAACCTGGAAAAGAAAGTAAATCAAGTCTTTGATCGGGCGATACCTGTGGTGACTATGAATTTATTCTCGTGTTGACGCTGCTTGACAGTAGTATCACTTTATTTATTTGTTTATTCCGTTGTTATATTTCTTCGCTTGCTGTGGGTTTTTTTTATATGTCAATAATGATGATTCATTAGTTGCAATGCCTACCTACCTACCTACTACCTACCTACATACATACATACATACATGTATGACTGTCAGTCGTGTCAACTGTCACCATCAGAACAGCAAAGGAGGCAACAGCCGTCCCGACTACTTTGGCTAGACTTTGATAAAAGTGGAGAGTGTCTTGCCCAAGTTACACCCGCACTCTCTCGGCCAAGTTGTCCTTAGGACAGTCGGCGTTGGGGTTGTACCCAAAGGCCCCCAACTGTGGTCCCCAAGGCTGCAGCACTATGAGCCAGGTGCAATCGTTGCCTCCTGGTTTGAGAGACATGGTCCATCACAAAGAGACTAAGCTGTAAATGACTTCCCATTGTAAGGGAGAAACCATTGATCATACGGCTCTCACTCTGTCTGCTCTTGGCCCAAACGTAAGTTTGTGTCAATCTGTGGTGTAAGCTGAGCAGTGGGCCTACATACATACATACATACATACATACATACATACATACACATACACACACACACACATACATGCATACATACATACATGCATGCATACATACACACATACACACATACACACACATACATGCATGCATGCATACATACATGCATACATACATACATACATACATACATACATACATACATACACACATACATACATACATACATACATACATACATACATACATACATACACACATACACACACACACATACATACATACATACATTTACATACATACATACATACATACATACATACATACATACACACACACACACACACACTTACACACATACATACATACATACATACATACATACACACACACTTACACACATACATACATAACATACATACATACATACATACATACATACACATACATACACACACACATACATACATACATACATACATACATACATACATACATACATTTTCTGGAGTCTCCCGTCGAGTCCGACAGGATGAGTAGGCAGGCAGGTCATCTGCTGATGTAGGTCCTCGTGTGGGAATGAAGACCTTCTTCTTCTT
>NC_134884.1:2267824-2272824 GCF_041734735.1 Babylonia areolata
TATTTTGATGATGGTAACTGGGGTGAAACGCTGTTAACGTCGTCTCTTTCGCCGTTCGTATGACAGGTTCGTTGATAGGTCAGTTTGTTTGCTACTTGGTTGATTGATTGATTTGATGTATTGACTGACTGACTGATTGATTGCTGTCAGTGGACCAA
This sequence comes from Babylonia areolata, assembly GCF_041734735.1. Lineage (NCBI taxonomy): Eukaryota > Metazoa > Mollusca > Gastropoda > Neogastropoda > Buccinidae > Babylonia > Babylonia areolata. Next base: position 2,267,983 of record NC_134884.1, read on the forward strand.
GCTAGCAGCCCAGCCCATGGCGAAGTTCGTGGGTCACACCACGTCCTACTTCCTCTTCCTGACGCTCATCATCGTCTCCAGCTGGGAGCAGAGAGTGTCCAGCGCGGTCAGTCTCAGGACCCAGCTGCCTGCTGTCTTCCAGGAGTACACAAAGTACAGGCAAGTAATAATAATAATAATAATGGTGTTTATATAGCGCTGAATCTTGTGCAGAGACAAATCAAAGCGACTTTCGCACCAGTCATTCACACACATGCATAACTCTAAAACTGTAGAAACTAAAGACAAGGAAGAGGCAGGGAAGGGAGGCTATTTTGGGAAGAGGTGGGTTTTAAGGCCAGACTTGAAAGAGCTGAGTGTGGAGACTTGACGAAGCAAAAGAGGAAGTTCATTCCAATCGCAAGGTCCAGAGACAGAGAAAGAACGGCGGCCAACAGTCGAGTGTTTGAATCTGGGTATGCGTGAACAGAGTGGACCCGAAGCCGATCGTAGTGAGCGAGATGGAGTGTAGAGGTGAAGGCAGCCACAGAGTTAGGAAGGGGCAGTTTTGTGAATACATCTATAACATTGAGTGCTGATCTTGTACTTTATTCGGTGTGAGACAGGGAGCCAGTGGAGATGTTGCAAAAGAGGAGTGATGTACTCAGATCTTTTCTTTCTGAGGACGAGTCGGGCAGCAGAGTTTTGTATGCGCTGAAGGGACTGAATGGATGAAGCAGGCAAACCAGACAATAGTCTTACATCTTAGTCTTTTGTGAAGGACTATGACTCTCAAACGAGGAGGCAAGATTGCCCTGGATCTTGGTGCTGCAGCCTTGAGGGCGAGTTGGCCTTTGGGAACCATCCCAACGCGGACTGTTCTAAAACCCTCTCGGCAGAGAGAGTGGGGATGTAACTTGGGCAAGACACTCTCCACTGTAATCCAATTCTGGCCCAGATAGTCGGGACAGCAGTTGCCTCCTCTGCTGTTCTGGTGGTCATAGTCGACCACGACTATCTCAGGCAAGTAATGGGGGGATGAGCGACACTGGATTGACTTTTAAACACAAAGTACAGGCACGTGCTTTGGAGGGGGGCGGAGAGGGGGGGGGGAGAACACTGGTAGGACTTTTAAACACAAAGTACAGGCACGTGCATAGTGGAATAAACACAAAGTACAGGCACGTGCTTTGGAGGGGGGCGGAGAGAGGGGGGGAGAACACTGGTAGGACTTTTAAACACAAAGTACAGGCACGTGCTAGGGGTGGGAGGGGTGTGTGTGTGGGGGGGGAGATAACACTGGTAGGACTTTTAAACACAGAGTACAGGCACGTGCTAGGGGTGGGTGTGTGTGTGTGGGGGGGGGAAGATAACACTGGTAGGACTTTTAAACACAAAGTACAGGCACGTGCTTGAGGGGACGGGGGGCGGGGGGTGGGGGGGGTGGGCACTGGTAGGACTTTTAAACACAAAGTACAGGCACGTGCTAGGGGTGTGTGTGTGGGGGGGGGAGATAACACTGGTAGGACTTTTAAACACAAAGTACAGGCACGTGCTTGAGGGGACGGGAGGGGGGGCACTGGTAGGACTTTTAAACACAAAGTACAGGCACGTGCTTGCGGGTGAGTGGGGTGGGGAAGGGGGAAGAACATTGGACTTTTATACATTTCATCTTATTCAACTGTAGGCTACAGTATAAAGATGTCTACACACATACGTGCATACAAATTGCAGTATCAAAGGGTTTTTTTGGGTTTTTTAGTCCATCTCCTATACCTCTCCTGTTACCCTCAATGCGTTTCATCCCGGAAACAAAGCTGCCTTTGGACTGGCGCAATAGCCGAGTGGTTAAAGCGTTGGACTGTCAATCAGAGGGTCCCGGGTTCGAATCACGGTGACGGCGCCTGGTGGGTAAAGGGTGGAGATTTTTACGATCTCCCAGGTCAACATATGTGCAGACCTGCTAGTGCCTGAACCCCCTTCGTGTGTATATGCAAGCAGAAGATCAAATACGCACGTTAAAGATCCTGTAATCCATGTCAGCGTTCGGTGGGTTATGGAAACAAGAACATACCCAGCATGCACACTCCCGAAAACGGAGTATGGCTGCCTACATGGCGGGGGTAAAAACGGTCATACACGTAAAAGCCCACTCGTGTGCATACGAGTGAACGCAAGCAAATGCTCCTTGGCTGCTATGTCCCTGACTGGGACAGGGCGAATGGCCACGCTGACTCGGTGTTGCTGTGTCCAGGAGTGCCCTTGGCTCTGAGGCAGTGCCTACGGTAGGACTTCCATGCTCCGCTTCCCAGGAAGCCGTCCAACAGCGCTTTCCCACCAGGCATTCACGCAGCTAATCACAACAGAAACGACAACAACAGACAACGCAGCATTTTGAAGGGGGTTATACAGCAACTTGAAAGCGTGTGACACGTACACAAAGAGAATCATCACCACAGCCAGAGACAGACAACAACACGACACACACTATACATTGAGTAACAACTGAACCACAACAACGTACAGTAGCATGCATTGAGGTACACACACGTGCACAGCCACTATCAATAACACCACACATTAGTGCATACTTACTTATTCGGTAGCAAACAGCACACGTAATAATCACACAGTAATGCCAGAACTTACTACAGACGCACGACCAACTTTGTACACATACAGACTGAATGGATAACAGGACAACCAGTACAACACGTTACATTCAGTACTTCAAGACACACATTCAACGAGGACGGACATTCCCCAGACGTGCTAACCTAGTGCATGCCATTGGGAACATCCAACGCGACACAAACCCTCGGCACCAAATGGGCACAACACCACAACACCGTATCGTACACCAACTCGGCCCAAAGTCGAACAGTTCCCCCGCGTCGGCCACAACGACACACACTACACCAGAAGTACAGTGATAACACACGATTGACCTTTACAACACACAAACAGGCAACGAGCTGACGGGCGCACACGGGGGGGGGTGACACACATGACAGACTTTACAACACAAGTACAGCACACACACTCGACACACGAGGGAAGGCAACACGTAGGTTAAACACAAGACAGGCACGCATTCGGCACTACGGGGGGGAAGGTGACACACATGACTCAACATTCCACTAACACACACAGCGTACGTAACACAGTCACACACATCACTCAACACATCAGTACACACAGTTTTCACGGACATCACCACAACCACTCTTCACCCTCAAGCTTCACCACGAACAACGCCTGACGGACCACACACCAGTAACATCCAGTACAACACGGTCCGCAACACGGACGCGCACACCGAGGGTAACAGGGTGGAGATCACACACACAACGTACACAAGTGCAGACCCAGCTAACCCCCTTCTCACACTCCAGCAATGATGTACACAATACGACTACAATTAAGCCAGTCACGCATGTTATGGAACAACATACCCACTTGGTGCTTGGCCGTTTAGGGATGGGGCAACATGGGTGGATTTTGTTCTGAAAAACGTAGCACCTTTCTATCCATAATTACCCTTGAGCAAACTGCTGTTGCTTGCCTGAATGTATGCTAGTGGAACTGGCCCCTGACAGACATGTCATATCCATATGCCCTTGATAGATGTGTTTGGGGGATACCCGAATACAGGACCGTCCACTCAAGAGTTGCTGCCCTCCCAAGGGTGCCGTAGTGCCGCGCCACGTCAATGAACATAATACAACAGAAATCGATTTAAACAACTTTGAACCTCATAAATTATTTTTGAAGAACAACTATTTATGTTTATCTTTTCATCTTGCGTAATTAATTTCGAATTCAAAACATCTATCTATTGGCACTAATAGGCTTATGTTGGCATATATACAATCTTCGAGAATTAATGTACAATGTCCGTTTGTTATATTTTATATATTAACGTTCAGTATCATTTCCGCCCTTGGCAAAGCTTTTAGAGACCTGCGGGGATATTAGGGTTAAGATTCAATTAACAATTGAAACTTTGACCCTATTTAGTCATTCCTGGGGGAACAGAGAGGGGTTGGGTTGTGGGGTAGCGTATTGTATTCAGATTCATCTTTGGGATCTACGGAGTTATTCATTTGTTGGCTAACATTTGACCTATTCCAATTACTGTAAGTGGGGGGGGTTGGTGTTTAGGGTGGGGGTAGCCAGGGGAGTGTTTCCCAATCTTTTGGAGACCTGGAGTTATTTCTAGTTTGGATTAACATTTGACCATTTCACCTATTCCTGGTGCGGAAGGGGGAGGGGGGGGGGGGGCTGGGGGAGGGGGCGGGGTACGGTAACCCCTCTGCTTTGGGGACTACAAAGTTATTTCATTACGTTTGGATGAACATTTGACCCTGTGCCCATTCCTGTGGGGGGGGGGGGGGGTCGGGGGGGGGGGGGGGGGGGTAACCCCCTTGCCTTGGGGACTACGAGTTAGTCCTTCCTTCCACAGGGATGGTGCTACAGCAGTGCACCAGCTGGGGGGCAGGGGTGAGGGGGCTTCAACGCGTCATGGTAACCTGTGCTTTGGGCTCGATTCTACATTCGTTGGTCCTCAGCCTTTACATCATTCTGGGGGGGGTGGGGGGATGAGATGAATTCTTCTGTTTGGGCTGGGGGGTGCACTGTATGCACTACGCTTGGGCTATGGTATTATTCGTTTATGAACTTTGATATTTTATTCGTAACCCGGCGCGGTGGGGGCGCATACCCTTTTCGGGGTTTGGGACTCGGGTTATTTCTTGTTTCGATAACACCCAACGCTGACCATGGATTAGCGGGGAGTCTTTGAGGGGGACGTAGGTATTGGAGGGTGGGGACTGGGGGGTGGGGTATAACCCACCTAGGGGT
>NC_134884.1:2277824-2378277 GCF_041734735.1 Babylonia areolata
AGCAATCCAGCCGACCGCGAGGCCACCAATGCCGCCACCAGCTTCCTGGAGTGAGTCTTGTGGCAGCATTCTGTAGAAGAAATCCACTCTGACGGGCACACAATCCACTCTGACGGGCACACAATCCACTCTGACGGGCACACAATCCACAATCCACTCTGACGGGCACACAATCCACTCTGATAGACACACAATCCACTCTGATGGGCACACAATCCACTCTGATAGACACACAATCCACTCTGACGGGCACACAATCCACTCTGACGGGCACACAATCCACTCTGACGGGCACACAATCCACTCTGACGGGCACACAATCCACTCTGACGGGCACACAATCCACTCTGACGGGCACACAATCCACTCTGATGGGCACACAATCCACTCTGATGGGCACACAATCCACTCTGATAGACACACAATCCACTCTGATGGGCACACAATCCACTCTGACGGGCACACAATCCACTCTGACGGGCACACAATCCACTCTGACGGGCACTCAATCCACTCTGACGGGCACACAATCCACTCTGATAGACACACAATCCACTCTGATGGGCACACAATCCACTCTGACGGGCACACAATCCACTCTGACGGGCACACAATCCACTCTGACGGGCACACAATCCACTCTGACGGGCACACAATCCACTCTGACGGGCACACAATCCACAATCCACTCTGATATTTGTATTTGTATTTCTTTTTATCACAACAGATTTCTCTGTGTGAAATTCGGGCTGCTCTCCCCAGGGAGAGCGCGTCGCTACACTACAGCGCCACCCATTTTTTGTATTTTTTCCTGCCTGCAGTTTTATTTGTTTTTTCCTATCGAAGTGGATTTTTCTACAGAATTTTGCCAGGAACAACCCTTTTGTTGCCAGCGGTTCTTTGACGTGCGCTAAGCGCATGCTGCACACGGGACCTCGCTTTATCGTCTCATCCGAATGACTAGCCACCGATATTTTCTCCCCCTCCACTAGACCTTGAGTGGTGGTCTGGACGCTAGTCATTCGGATGAGACGATAAAGCGAGGTCCCGTGTGCAGCATGCACTTAGCGCACGTAAAAGAACCCACGGCAACAAAAGGTTTGTTCTTGGCAAAATTCTGTAGAGAAATCCACTTCCATAGGAAAAACAAATAAAACTGCACGCAGGGGAAAAAAAAAATGGTGGCGCTGTAGTGTAGCGACGCGCTCTCCCTGGGAGAGCAGCCCGAGTTTCACACAGAGAAATCTGTTGTGATAAAAAGAAATACAAATACAAATATTTGGGACTCAAACCCGTGGAAGCTCGCGTCCTGAGGCACAGACGCCTCCTTGAGAAACTGAAACTGCTCATCCTTGTTCTCCCCTCCCCTGGCAGCATCCGGCAGCAGTTCATCACGGTGTTCTGGTGGATCTACGGGCGGGGTCCCATGAACCAGGCCTTGGACGTTCCGGACAAGTACCAGAACGGAGACATCACGGAGGCTGTGGGCAACATCCTGGCGGCCCTCTACCACATCGCCATCATCATCGTCCTCGTCAACCTCTTCATCGCCATGATGGCCAGGTCGTTTGAGAAGATCGTGGTACGTGTGTGAGGTGTTTTGTTCGTGTCCGGGCTTGGTGATGATGGTGATGACTTCCCTTGTAAGGAGTTAAGGGCCGAAACACTTGACTGAGGGGGACTTCTTCTCTGAAGACCTTGTACTGTCCAGCTCTCCCTACAGTTTCTTATCACTGATGGTGATGACTTCCCTTGTAAGGAGTTAAGGGCCGAAACACTTGACTGAGGGGGGCTTGTTCTCTGAAGACCTCGTACTGTCCAGCTCTCCCTAGTTTCTTATCACTGATGGTGATGACTTCTCTTGTATGGAGTTAAGGGCCGAAACACTTGACTGAGGGGGACTTCTTCTCTGAAGACCTTGTACTGTCCAGCTGTCCCTAGTTTCTTATCACTGGTGATGAATTCCCTTGTAAGGAGTTAAGGGACGAAACACTTGACTGAGGGGGGATTCTTCTCTGAAGACCTTGTACTGTCCAGCTGTCCCTAGTTTCTTATCACTGGTGATGAATTCCCTTGTAAGGAGTTAAGGGCCGAAACACTTGACTGAGGGGGACTTCTTCTCTGAAGACCTTGTACTGTCCAGCTCTCCCTACAGTTTCTTATCACTGATGGTGATGACTTCCCTTGTAAGGAGTTAAGGGCCGAAACACTTGACTGAGGGGGGCTTGTTCTCTGAAGACCTCGTACTGCCCAGCTCTCCCTACAGTTTCTTATCACTGATGGTGTTGACGGTGATGGTCAACAGGAAGATGATGGTGGTAGAAATAATAATGAAGCGTATAGAGCTTCAAGAATATGCGCTATAGCAAGATGTCCCAATAAGTAAATAAATAAATGATGGTATTTGTGAACGAGTAAAAGCATACCTGACGGTATAATTCAATGAACGACAAGTGTCTGAACTAGAAAGTGGTCAAAATAGTCTTTTTTAATGAATACTAAAAAGAACAACAACGTGGAAGCACTTGGATAAGATAAAAACAAGACTGGCACAATATTATACGAGAAATATTAACCAAAAACAAACACGTTCTACCATAACTCAAATACCTGAAGCACACACGCTCATACAAAAACACAGTTAGGAGAGGAGGCACCACAATCACTGTCCACACATGTTTATTTATTTATTCAGACTTCTTGCTGTAGCGCATATTCTTGAAGCTCTATGTTACAATGCTTACTGTTAATCACGGACTGGTGAACACAAAATTAACCGTTGTACAAAAGACTAAATAAGCTAGCATTGTATATTTCTCTTTTACACACACACACACACACACACACACACACACACAGAGGGAAAGACAGAAAGAGATAGACAGACAGAGAAAGAGAGGGAGGGAGGGTGAGGCACACACACACACATTTATTTATTATTTTATTTTTTAAAATTTTATTATTATTATTATTTATTTTTTGGTTATTATTTATTTTATTTATTTGTTTATTTTTATTTTTTTGTTATATTTTATTTTATTTTATTATTATAAGCGCGTTGGGTTACGCTGCTGGTCAGGCATCTGCTTGACAGATGTGGTGTAGCGTATATGGACTTGACCGAAACGCAGTGACGCCTCCTTGAGCAACTGATACTGATACTGACACACACACACACACACACACACACACACACAGAGGCAGATAGACAGGCAGGCAGACAGACAAACACACACACACACACACACACACACACACACACAAACAGAGGGCCAAGAGAGAGAGACAGAGACAGAGGATGCAGCATCAGACTGAAGCATGACACCCACTGCCCCCGGCAGGATGACGTGGACTCAGAGTGGAAGTTCGCACGCAGTCTGCTTTACATGGACTACATTGACGAAAGCTGTCAGCCTCCCGTTCCTATCAACCTGCTGCTGCCCCTCCGTGACGTCATCCAGGCCGCCATCTACTGCCTACGTCACTTGAGGGCACGCGGCAATGCAGAGCCTCCTCTGTCGGCCCTGATCAACAACCAGCGTAGGAAGGCCTGCTACAGTGACGTCTTCTATGAGGAGCGTCAAAGCGTGAGTGTGTGTGTGTGTGTGTGTGTGTGCGCGTGTGTGTGCGCGCGCGCGTGTTTGTGTGTGTGTATGCACGCGCGCGCGTCACTGGGTGTGTGTGTGTGTTTTCTGAAATATTACGTCGTTTCACTGAGACTGACATTCCGGCGATGGTGGTGGTGGTTATATATGTGTGTGTGTGTGTGTGTTTGTGTGTGTGTGTGTGTGTGTGTGCAGTTTTTTGGTTATTTATTTATTTATCTATTTATTTATTTTTATCATCTTGGTGTGATCTGGTTTTGGGTGCATGTTTTGTTGTGGAGAGGTTGTTTGCCGTGTGTGTGTGTGTGTGTGTGTGTGTGTGTGTGGTGTGTTGGTGGGTGTCCGTCCGTCCGTTCGTGTGCCTGGGTGCGTGATGCAGGGATGCGTGTTCTGGAGGGCGTCATAGGCGGGAGGGTAGTTTCCAATGTTCAGTTGCGTGAGTTTTTGACGTGCTTCCGTGTGTGTGAGTGGGTGGGTGTGTGGGTGGAGGGGAGTACTGTTGGGGAGGCGGGGAGTGGGGGGTGAAATGTAAAGCGCTTTGAGCAGTATTTCTGGAGAAATGCGCCATATAAATGTCTAATATATATATATATATATATTGTTTTCAGCCGGGTTCTGGCAGACATGAGCGACTGACGGCTTCATCTAGTGGCGATGAGCAGCTTTCTTACCAGGTAAGATTCAGTTTTGCTTCACTAGAGGTAAAGGTAAAAGCTTATCCACCAGGTAAAGCTAAAAAAAATTGTTAAAGGTAAATTAGTCTTTTTCACAAAGGTAAAATATTCTCATAGTTTTGAAAATAACAGTTTTGTTCCTCAAGACAAAACTTTCGCTTGAAGGAAAAAACTTTCTTTTCAAAGAAAAAAGAACGCTTAAAAACATATTCAAAGTAATGTTACAGTTCGTTGAGTTCTTCACAGACAAATATCGACCCCCCCTCCCCTCCCCCCCACTCAGTCCTTCTTCTTTATGTATGTAACACCTATATGTAACACAAAATAACACGTTCTGGAATGTAGGTTATGGAACTTCTTTGCTTATCCGCGGATGTCTGTCTGTATCTTTTAGTCACACCATGCATACATCAGACTGAAAAATATTTTCAAAGTTCTGGAATGCATGGAATGTTTCTTGCACCTTCAACTCTCTCTCTCTCCCTCCCCGTAGACTGGTGTCACCCCCTTGTCAAAAGAACTTGTAAGGCAATGGGGTTAGGACAATGGTAATTTTCTTCTGCATTCGTGGGCTGCAACTCCCACGTTCACTCGCATGTAAACGAGTGGGCTTTTACGTGCATGGCCGTTTTTACCCCGCCATGTAGGCAGCCATACTCCGCTTTCGGGGGTGTGCATGCTGGGTATGTTCTTGTTTCCATAACCCACCGAACGCTGACATGGATTACAGGATCTTTAACGTGCGTATTAGATCTTCTACATGCGTTTACACACGAAGGGGGTTCAGGCACTAAGCAGGTCTGCACATATGCTGACCTGGGAAATCGTAAAAATCTCCACCCTTTACCCACCAGGCGCCGTCACCGTGATTCGAACCCGGGACCCTCAGACTGAAAGTCAGTCCAACGCTTTAACCACTCGGCTATTGCGCCCGTCGACAATGGTAATAAATTCTCTCTCTCAGTATACCTGTGTTACCCCCTCGTCAAAAGAACTTGTAAGGCAAAGTATCTCTCTCTGTGTCTCTTTTTGAAATGACACCCTATTATGAGTGCTTGCTGAAAGAAGTAGTGTCACAACTCATGACAATCTCGTGTGGAGTGTTTTGTGCATTACCTCCCCCATTTACCCTCTCCCATTCGAGCATTCGTTCAGTGTGTGTTAGCTCCCGGTTGTGCGTTTTTTACGTGCAATCGGGGAGTCTCGTTTGTGTGCTTGTGTCACTGCTGAGCAGAGTTTAAAGTCTCTCTGTTCTGTCAGTGACACTTCTCTAGGCTTTGCGCCCGCAGCCTTCTTGGAGGAAGGTCGTGCTTGTTTGGGTTTGGGGCTTTTTGCCCAGTTGGTTCCCTCAGTGAGGATGGCTTTTCCTCCGGGTGACCCTTTATCGATGTTCTGTGTGCTCCAGCTCAGAGGGAGTGCCCTGCTGGATGTGTCTCGTCTTTGTTTTGGGTTTTTTATTTCCAGCGTCAGGGTAGTGGTACCCGGTTGGCAGCGTCCCACTTCCTGTGCCATTTGTCCTTCCACCCGTGTGTCGGCCGGGTAGCATTGGTGCTGCAGTGTCTGTTGTCTGCAGTTTTCCCCGCTGCCCTCTTCTCGTCACTGTCATCGTGTACCTGCTTTCATCGTCCTCGTTTTCTTCAGTCTTCGTTGTCCACGTCATCGTTTTTTTTTTATCATCTGGTGTTGTGCAGAGTGTTTCAGGTTTTCTTTGTTTATCAACTGTCCTGAGTGCACAACATTCTTCAGACTGTTTTTTTCCGCTGGACGGACGTGTCCGTGAGTTCAAGCTCTGTGTTTTTTTGTGGGTTATTTATCCATTCTGTTGTCGTTTAAGTGTATCAGTTGTTGTGGCTGGGATTGTGGTTAGTTTTATTTAGCAAGTTCTGTGTGTGACTGAATAAATGTATGTAAACCCTGAATTATTTTAGTCTGTGTTTGTGTTGTCAGGGTGTTAGTGCTGGGTTGGGTGGGGGTCTAGTCCGCTCTCATATAGAGCGTGACAAGTAGGCTAATTCATACATCTGAACGTATAGTTTCCAGTCAATGTGGCCTACAGAAATGAGCCGTTCTCGTTTTCAGGACATTGTCCAGACGATTGTTCAGCGGTACATATTTGACATCCAGCGAGAAGAAGAGATCAACATAGGTAAGATTTCCACCGCCCATATGTGTGTGTGTGAGTGTGTGTGTGTGTGTGTGTGTGTGTGTGTGTGTGTGTGTTCGTTCATTAGTTTAACGTCTTTTCACTGTAAGTGATATCTGACGAGGGTAGGAATAAAAATCGAGGGGGTGGGGTGGGGGGTGGGGGAGAAATTACTGTGTACGCATGCGAGTAAGTGAAAGCGTGTGTGTGTGTTTTACACATAGAAAATGACTGATTTAAGTTTTGTTTAAACAAGCGTGTGTGTGTGTTTTACACATAGAAAATGACTGATTTAAGTTTTGTTTAAAAAAAAAATCATAACAATATAACATATTTCTAATGAAAAACTAACAACTATAACAGCGAACTAACTAGACTATTTAACAAGGAATTGAAAAAGTCATACATTAGCAATGGACTGCTGAAGATAGTCAACACTGAAGATGATTTCAGCTCAGGCATTTGAGACTTTAACATATCGCAAGTTGGTATATGATCGGCTGTTATGTGAGCACCACAGATGCAAGAAACATTACTGACATATTTTGTCCTAAAACAATTCATTTTTCATCTGCAGATTAGAGAAATGATTTGCCTCTTATGAAAATCATTATGGTAATGTTTTCCCATGAAACCATACATTTTCTGTATATTCTTATGTAACTCAAGTTACCGGTGTGTTTTTCCACAAACTGAAATTTTGACCATTGGACTTTTTCTATCATGGTGTAATATTCCTGTAGTGAAAGCGAAATAATTAAATCTAACTCCTTCGTGGAGCTTCTAGCTCCTTTTTATTTTATTTTATTTTATTTTTTTAGCCAAACTGTCAACTTTTTCATTATAGTAAAAACCGCAATGAGAAGGAATCCAGCAAAAGGTTATGTGAGAGCCTCTTAATATAAGAGTTCGTGAATCAAATGGTTAATTTCAATAATGAGTTCATACCTAACCGTTTCTTTTATAAGTTCAATAGCGTGAAGAACTGATTTAGAATCAACACAAAATAAAATCTGAAATATAGTTTTCGGAAAGGATATCATGAAATTTAACGCCATTAGAATTGCTATGAGTTCAGCTGTGAAGATGGACTTATGCGTGTGGTGTGTGTGTGTGTGTGTGTGTGCGTGCGTGCCGCGTGTGTGTGTGTTGTGTGTGTGCGCGCGCGTGTGTGGTGTGGTGTGCGTGTGTGTGTGTGTGGATGGATGGAAGTTGCATTGCGACCTCCCTTGAAGAAGGGAGACACAGTGTGGTGTCCTTATGTGAAGCGACAATCTGTTGCAACTGAGAAGGTGCAGAAAAGACTGAGCCACACGGCAATGCTTGTACACGAATGTATGAACAGGACTTATAATGATCGATTAACTTAATTAAAATTAAAATCATTTCCCCTTAAGGGTAAGATACGTGGTGATGTCATTCAGACACACACACACACATATGTATATGTGTGTGTGTGTGTGTGTGCCTACATTTCATTGGCCATGTTGATGTGTCTTGGGATGAGTTCTTCTCTGCACCTCAGTACAGTTCCACTGGAAATACTGATGGAAAAATTTATGTAGAGCGTTCAGATACTAATACAACAAAGTTCTGCTTCAGTAATCGAGTTACTTGTGTATGGAATCAATTGCCGCCTCATCTAAAACAAGCCGGCACCATCTTGTAACTCATTCAAGAATCAACTGGACTACTCTACAAAACTTTCAATTACCCGAGTTTGACGAATAAATAGAACGTAAAAGAAGCGTCGAACCTTGACCAAAACTTCTACCAAAATATGCTATGAAACAAAGGACTGTTTAAAAGCTTCAAAGCTTGCTTTGCCCCTATCCTACTAATACTACATGTGTTATACTCTGAAAACTGTAGACTCAGTTGCTCTGTATGTGGCTTTGTAAATCTCATTATTATTATTATTATTGTCATTATTATTTGCTATATTTGCCCATCTAGGCAAGCTGGAAGAGGCGCGGCAGAACATCTGCCAACTGAAATGGGAACTGCTAGATCTGATGGAGGAGAGAGAGGACAGGGTAGGTCACCTCAACGCCTGCGTGCGGGCGATCAGTTCAGAGTTATCCACCCTGATGCCCACCGCCAGCAGAAACCGGGACGGGGAACGCCGAGGGGACAACAGTGACGTCCAGAAAGAAAAGGCTGATGACGGCGACACTGAGAACACTGAGGGCGATGACACAGCCAGAAAGGAATACCCCAAAACGAATGTTATTATGTCGGCTTCTCGTAGGTTGTGAAACCGTGGTGCTTCGTTGCGGTGTGCCTAAAGGTTTCACGTGGTATCCTGGACGCTGGTGTTAATACCTGTGCACGGTTGTTGTTTTTTGTTTTTTTTTCCCTTTCTTTTTCTTCTGGGGAAGTTCATCTTTAGATTTTCCCAGCCAACTTCAGCTTATTCTAATGCTGGGTAGCTAGGAATTGAGTTGGTGGGGTTGCCCTAACCGCGCGAATTTCTCTCTCTCTCTCTCTCTCTATCATTCGACATTTCGGCGCAACCATACTGACGTTACAGGTGTATGTGTATTACAAACACACTCAAACTGAGTTAATTAATCCTCAAAATAGAGTCGAAAACCACAAAAAATGGTTGTATTGTCTAAAAAAAAATCCATGCAAGATTTGCCGGAAGTATTTAAAAATTAATAAATAATGAACTCGGATGCCAAATTTCACGATCTTCCAAAAATCACAAAATAGAAGGGGCTTGGGTTGATGGTTGGACTAAAAAAAACAAACAAAACCCTTGATTTTTACCCTCCTCTCTAATTGTCATTTGAGTAGTAGTTATTCCACCAACAGTCAGGAAAACCACTTCCAGAATGTGCTATTCCCCCAGTGGCTCTTCAAGCCAATCACAGAGTGCATTTCTTTTTGGCCAGCCACACTCAGAGAGATTTTTCCCCTTCAAGCAAAAGCATTGTGAAGATGGACCTCATTGAAGGAGCTGGTTTTGTGAGCAACAGTAGATTTTATACTGATTTCAAAACATTGGTCATGGAACCCTAAATCTAATCAATGATGAATTATCGATTGATGTCTGTTAACTGTTTGAATTATCAAGATTGGCAGAATAGGTGACCATAGCGCTCATCTACTGAACTCAGTGGAATAGGCATTCGGTCTAATGCTTAGTGGACTGTCGGCAGAATAGCATCTGTCTTTCCGCTGTTTCGCTTGTGCCAGTTTTGGTCTCCGTAAGTATTTCACCCAGCAGAAAACTAACACGGGTTGATTTATGTGCCTTTTCTCACTCAAAACACTGATTTAACAGTATATATTTCTCGTAACATTGTTAGCTTTTTGTGTGGTCCGTTAACAATCAAAGAGTTGAGAAAATTAACTCGTTCAGGTGACAACTGAAAGCCACATGGAAAGTGGTTAATAATATTGTTGCATGACAATTTCATTTTTTACGAATTTCTTCTGCAGTGCGCAGAGGTGTGAAAGGAATTCATGTTATTTTGCATGTTTTAATTTTGTCTGCTTTTGTTCTTGGAAAGAAACAGCTAGCTTAAGGATGGTAACTGGGGTTCGAGAGGGTACAGAGATTTGTAACAAGTGTCATAATGTCCTCTTTTGCCTTTCTCAAATGTGCCTTTATAATGCATGTGTGTGTATATGTATACTTAATGAAAGCAGGTAAGACTCGTACTCTGCCAGGTGGTGTTGAGTGGCTTTAGATTGACATTTCTACTGCCATGTAGAATCGGAGATTCCAATTTGTATATATATAATAATATTCAATATTTTAATTTACGATAATTTTAACTGCTTGTACCCACATCAGCGTTGTTTACAGTTGAATACCAAGTGTTCTCTAGCTGTTTTTTTTTTTCATTTATTTATTGACCAGTTTTGCTGCCATATTAAGCTCTCCTTGGGCGACAACTTACCTTAAACTCTAGTGGACTAATTATTAGCTTTTGAAAGTGATTGAAGTGTACTGATGACAATAAAATCATGCTGCTTATAGCCTAGCCATTCGCATAGGGATTATTTCAGTGTTGAACACCATATCTCGTTTGGTTTGGTTCATGTGCAAATTAAATAAAGTTACTTCCAAGGTCTTGAAATAGGATCCAACTGAGCAGGGTCTTCAGAGAGCTGTATGAGAAGTATTTGTGCCCGGCATCATGCAGATTCCAGAAGTTGTTTTATCCTGAGATCGATTTCAGTTTCTCAAGGGAATGTCGTTGCATTCACATGAATGCATATACAATGTATCACATCTACTAGGCAGTTGCATGGCTAGCGTCTTAACCCAACGCGCTTTGTCAGACCCGAGCGCGTGCATGTATACTTATGTTCCTATCCAAGTGGATTTCTTCCACAGAATTTCGCAAAAGGACAACACTCTTGTCGCCACAAGTTATTTTTCAGTGCTTCAAATGCATGCTGCACATGGGATCTCAGTTTATCATCTCTGAGTAAGAGGCTCAGTCTGATTTTCCAAACTTGGGAGAAAGGGTGAGAGCAAGTCAAACTGTGACTCTCACGGACACTGTATTGACAGGTCATGAGTGTCTTAACCATCTACCACCTTCTCACCCAGAGGCTGGTTGCCAGGCAACCCGCCTTAGAACTTCACATTTCAAAAGGAAATGAGTGTGTTGAATAACGTGTATTTGGTGTCATATACTGTACCATGTCAAACTGATGCAACTAGGCCTATCTGTTTGTTCTGCTTGGCCAAATTTCGCACGGCTAACAGTGAAAAGACGAGCCGTCTTGCCCGGTCCACTCTTAGCCAATCAAACGCCTCTAAAAGCTATACGCGCTGAATCATTCCTTTGGCAAAGGCTTTCCACGCCATCTTGTCAGGTTTACGCTCGGTCTCATCTTACGGTAATCTGTATATAGAGGATGGATGGTTTCATCTTTCTTGGAGTGGAAGGAAAGAATTACAATGGATCTGAAATATGTTGTCAATTGTTTCTTGCCAGATGTGTTATACGATAGAATCCTGGGTCTGTGAACAGTACTGCGGTTCACGATTTCTGATTAAAGGCATTCTGGTCATATTGATCTACAATTTTGAATGCCCACATGACTAGGAATCCAAACTAAAATGATGTAACCATTGTTTTAAAAGATCACATTTAATTATGTGTAATTAAATAAGATAGTCATGTTGGTTTATCACCCAATCTGTGCATATTTTGTTTGTAACACTGTGGTAGTTAAATACAGTTCACATTCAGTCAGAACAGGATTAGTGTTTCAGCCAGCAAAGGCCCAAACAGCATGGAATCAGAATATTTGCAGTTTGTATTTGTATTTCTTTTTATCACAACAGATTTGTCTATGTGAAATTCGGGCTGCTCTCCCCAGGGAGAGCGCGTCGCTATACTACAGCGCCACCCATTTTTTTGTATTTTTTCCTGCATGCAGTTTTATTTGTTTTTCCTATCAATGTGGATTTTTCTACAGAATTTTGCCAGGAACAACCCTTTTGTTGCCATGGGTTCTTTTACGTGCGCTAAGTGCATGCTGCACACAGGACCTCAGTTTATCGTCTCATCCGAATGACTAGCGTCCAGACCACCACTCAAGGTCTAGTGGAGGGGGAGAAAATATCGGCGGCTGAACCCGTGATTCGAACCAGTGCGCTCAGATTCTCTCGCTTCCTAGGCGGACATGTTACCTCTAGGCCATCACTCCACTTCATTGAGAGTTGTCCAAGTATCTGAATAAACAGGTATTCAGTGTGTATGTGTGTGTCCCAAAGAGCTCTGTGTCCTAGGCTTTTTGTCAAAGTATCTATTTACTTCATTGATTGAATAGTTCATACCGAGAGGCTTTTTCCAAAGCAGAAATCACGGAGATTCTTCACTTTTCAGAACATAGGGACACATCAGGGGAAGATCAACTCATAGGATACATTACTGAGCAAGTGCGAGTGTTACGTGCCTTGCATACTGTTTTTCTGTGTTTGTGCGTGTATTGTGTGCCTTGTATACTGTTTTTCAAATGACTTTCTTTCAGGATGAGGACTATGATGTTTCGGATGCTATGGAGACCAATTTTGACCCGTCAAGACTACACAGTTGTTGTATTCTACACCTCATTTATGATAATCATCTTCTGTCAATGCTTTATCAGTGTTCAAACCATTCTTGTATTATACACAATTCTTACCATCTTCCAGAGATGCATGTGATATTTAATATCCTTAATTGTTAATGCAAGTAATAAATATGTGTTTTTGCATGCGCTATTTAATATCCTTATTAAATGAAATTAGAACCATGTCTGTTTTTGCCAACAATTCATAAGCTGTAATAATTATGAAATTGCCGAAATCCTTTCAAGATTTCCAGGATGGAAAGCAAAATTACAGCAAAAGTGTTCAGCTGTAAAAATAGGCTTACTAATTGCAGAAAGTAAAAATGTACTCGTCTAAGGTTCTTTTTATGACCCATCTTGTTTCAACAATTGCTGTCAAAAGCTGACATTGTGTTGCCGACTTGTCAAAGTTTACAACTATTAAAAAGCTAGCTGAATCCCCCACACCCCCAAAAAACCTTCCAACCTTGTCCGGTCTCTGCAAGAGTTACAGAAACTGGTCTGGAATTTTGAGTAACATTCTAATGGCTCCAACAGTATAATCAAATCAGTCAAATTATGGTGCTTAGAGCCTTGCTGACCACTAAGGCCATCTCCAACAGTATAAACTGAAGTGGAAAAATGAAGATTGTAAACCACTCCCATGTTATGTGAAGTATGCTTTAATACAAGGTCTAACTGAATCAATTTTGGTATGTTTGGTTACTGTATCACTTTTTGAAACAAAAACATAAAAAACAACCAAAAAACATGATCTGGTGATTTCATCATTGTCTTTTATGACAATCTAATCTACAGTTGCTGGTATTTTTTGCACTGTATCTTCAATTACTGTTACATTAAAAAAAAGTTGTTTGAGTTGACAATGTGCTTTTTTTTTTCTGGTCTTGATTTTGTCACTGGGGTTGCCCAGTTACAAATATCAACATGCGCACTACCAGCTCTCCAAAATCAAACCCAGAACACATTTTTCTGTTCATTGTTGCAAAATGTTCTGTGAATCTGGAATGGCAATCAGAATAGACAATACATTTCCCATTGCATCAGACAACCCAACATGCCCCCAACTGGTCCACATGAAATAAAGTGTAAATTACTTCCAAATGAAAACACCATTGTGAAAGAGTAATTAAATCGAGCCAGAAATGGCATTTCATTGGTCAGCAGATGGCGGGCTATTACAGGGCTGCCTACCGTCCCGGGGTACGGGTATTTGTCCCGGAAAACAATGAAAACGGACAGTCCGTCCCGGGAATCCACTTTTCGGTTTCGTGTCCCGGGAAAAAGTCTTTAGGCGAATACGCATCGACTGACTATGGCCACACCGCCAAAAGTGTGACCAGCGCGCATGCGTATAGGCCGATGTGGAAATTTCGAGAGAGATCGAAATAATGGCGTCGAAGCGAAGCAGCAAGGAGTGCGAATCTACATCGAAGAAGAAAGCAAAACGGCATCAAACTTTCATTGCGAAGTACACCGAGACATGGCCATTTATTAAGCGCGGCAAGACAGACACTTACGCTTGTTGTGAAATTTGTGCCTGCAAGTTTTCCATCGGTTGAGGACGACGGGACGAAATCACTCGCCATGTGTCGACCGAGAAGCATAAAAAAACCCACCAAAATTCGCGATGCTCAGAAGACTTTCCAGATCACTGGATTTCTTCAGCGTGCGAGAAAGGAGGAGAACCGTGACGCTGATGCAGTCATAAGAGCGGAGACCATGATGGTAGACTTAGCTGTTGAGCTGAATTTGCCAATGGCTGCCCTGGATAAGTTCAGCAAAGCAGTGAAACTGATGTTCCCCGACTCTGAAATTGCTAAGCAGTTTCAGTGTGCGAGAAGCAAAGGGACAGCTATTGTGAAAGAAAATGCAGCCACTACAATCCTCTCTCTGGGACAAAGGATGAAACAACAAACCTTCACAATTTCCACTGATGGGAGCAACGACAAAGGAGGACAGAAACTGTTCCCTTTAGTTGTGAGGACTGTTGATCCTGAGACAATGGAGGTGCGATCCGATGCGCTCGCAGTGCCAACAATTGAAGGTTCAGCAACAGGTCAGTTATTTTTATTTATTTATTTATTTATTTTTGGGGGTGGGGGTGCTCTCAAACATATTTACTATGCCTATATCCAACAGATAACACCAATGCAAAGTCTACCATCACACACAAGTGCAGGAACCACCAAAAATGGGGAAGGGTAATAGGTGGAGGTGGGGTGGGGGTTCATCTAAGGATTTTTCTTAACATTAGCATACTTATTATTTAATAACTAGTGTTAAAGTAAAAATAAAAACTTAAAGGGGAAACATTCTCATTAGTCTTTTATTTGATCACTATACTGTTGTTTTTTGTGTGTTTTTTTCATCATATCAATGTATGTGTATGTATTGTATGTGTCAGTGTGTGTGTGTGTGTGAGAGAGAGAGAGAGCAACAGGTTAGTTAATGTTTCTCATATAATTTTTATTTTTCCCACGCCCATAAAGTCTCTCTCTCTCTCTCAAGTCTTGCTCTAGGTTTTTATTTTATTCATTTCAATTTCAGGTGTCAAAATCTTCACTCTCATTAAGAATGAGTTGGCGACCCACAACATACCATGGGACAACTGTCTGGCACTTGGCTGTGACAACGCCAATGTCATGGTTGGAGCAGACAAAGGGGTGTTTGGCTGTATGCTAAAAGAGCATCCACAGTTGTATCTCTCAGGCTGTGTGTGCCACCTCATCCATATCTCTGCAGAGAAAGGTAACATGTTCTCTCTCTCTCTCTTTGTTTTAGTGTGTATGAAAGGTAAATCCTGTTTTAGAGTATGCATGTGTGAGTGAGTGAGTGAAAGGTCTAAGTAAAAGTAAAATATTTTTTGTGAGTTGCAGGTGCAAGCTGCTTGCCTCTGGATGTGGGACGGCTTCTTGTCGATGTCTTCTATTACCTTGACAAAAGCTCGAAACGTCATGAGGCATTCAAGTGCATGCAGGTCCTGCACAATCTGCGGGAAGCCAAGATCATCAAACATGTTAACACCAGGTGGCTCAGCATTGGCAAATGTCTTCCGAGACTGATCATCTATTGGGAGGCTTTGTTTGATTTCTTCAAAGCCGAAGAGGAGTCTGCCACTGAATCAAATGTGAAGACGAAGGCTGGAGACCTTAGGAGGAAGTTTCAGTCACCAACAGGAGGAGTTTGTATTATACTCCATGTTTGGTGTTTACATATACTTACCATGTCAAACTGATGCAAACTAGGCCTATGGTTTGCTCTGTTTGGCCAAATTTCGCGCGGCTAACAGTGAAAAGACGCCCCTCTTAGTCTGGCCCGCTCTTAGCCAATCAAACGCCTCTAACAGCTGTAAGTGCTGAAACATTCCGTGGCCATGAACGAAAATGCCCCATGAGAACCACGGCGGAGATGCGGGGACGGACGGGCGGGCATTCGAGTTTGACATGGTAAGTATATGTAAACACCAAACATGGAGTATAATACAAACTCCTCCTTTTGGTGTCATATACTGTACCATGTCAAACTGATGCAGAATTTAAAGCAAATGGAGGAGGGCAACGCCTACTGGTTCGTATGGGGAGCCCTTAAAACTGAGACGGCAGTGTTAGCCGCGACGAAGGAAATCCCCTTGGAACCGTCAGCCCTGGTCATACGGAAATCCCGGAGGAAGAAGTTGAAGGGATTCTCCGACCGCCAGAAGGTTGCCTCCAAGACATGCTGCAGTGGTACCGAGTGCTGGAAAGCAGCCGAAGTAGCGATGGCCCGCACTTCGTGTGTTCTGGGATTAAGACAACTGAGATCCTTGTGTGCATGAGAGTAGGCTCTACGAATGACTTGGGAAACCCAGCGGGAAATGGTGCCTGCAGCGATATCTTTTTTGTAATTCTCATTGAGGGAGATGAGAAGGCGCCTCTGAGAAGAACGCCTATGGCGAGACCTATTTGCAATAGTATTTGAGGCACCGAATGGGGCAGAGATGCCTATCTTCATCATCTTGGGCAAGAATATCAGACAAAGGTCTGACCCTCAGAGAGGGGGAAGGGACCTCGGGGTCTTGGTTCTTAGCCAGAAACTGGAAGGAAACGAAGAGTGATGGAACCATCTCTGTGGAATGCTAGATCTTGTGGCATACCACTAAGACCATGAATCTCACTTCTACGACGGCCCGTGGCCAGCAACAGAAGGAAAGTGGTCTTGAGAGTGAGCAGGTCAAAAGGAATAGTCCCCAATGGCTCAAAGGGCTGTTTTCGAATGAAATCCAGCACCAGGAACAAGTCCCAGAGGGGCACTCTTCTGGGATTCCTAGCTTCCTTCAGAGAGGCGCCCCTAGCCACTTCTCTGAGCAGGAAATCAGCTTCAAAAGTGGGACCACCTAGCTGTTTGATAGTGGTACAAATGGCAGACCTGTACCCTCTCACAGAACTAGCAGACAGGTTGAGAACCGAGGAGCAGTGAGCCAGAAAGTTGGCCAGCTGCATGCTCGTAGGGTTAGTAGGGGGAATGTTCTGAGCTGTACACCAACTCAGCCATTTCTTCCAGCGAAAGTCATACAAAGTCTCTGTTCCCTCCCTCCTGGCTTTTGAGACTATGGAGAGGAGGTCGGAGGAGGCACCCCCTTTGGTCAGCGCGGCCGAAACAGAGGCTGACCGAGGGGTGGAAGACTTCAATGGTGATGCTGACAGTTCCGCCCGCACAGCAGCCACGCGTGCAGGTGGAGCATTTGAGGATTGGAGTGAGGAATGCCCGAACGAGGCTGCCTCAGCAGATGAGGTTTGGTTTCCAGTTCCAGTGGTGGAACATGTGTCAGGGACTGAAGGACCGGAAACCAGGGCTGGGCTGGCCATTTCGGCGCAATGAGGATCATCTGCGGGCGTTCCAACCTGGCTTTCCGTATCACCTTGGACAGGATTGGAAAGGGAGGAAACGCGTAGGCAATCAGACTGCTCCAGTCTAGAGAGAGAGCATCCACTGCCCATGCTTCTGGGTCGGCGACCGGAGAGACGTAAGTGGGAAGTCTCTTGCTGAACCTTGTCGCAAACAGGTCCACCGACACTCTTGGACCTGCTGAGAGCATCTGCCAAAATGTTGTCTTTCCCTGCTATGTGTCTCGCTGAAAGTGCAATGCCCCTGCTGTGGCACCAACGGAGGAGAGCCTCAGTCCGCAGAGAGAGGTCTTGTTGTATTGTCCGTGAACAAGCGAATGGTCTTGCCGTTGGCCTCCGCCATGAAGTGCTGGAGAGCCCTGCGAACTGCCTCCAGTTCCAGAACATTGATGTGGCATAGGCGCTCCTCCGGGGACCAAGTCCCTGCTGCATGGAGTGAGTCCATGTGGGCTCCCCAGACCATGGAGGAGGCGTCTGTGAATAGTGCCACCTGAAGAGTAGGTGGGGCTATGGGCACCCCCTGTGTCAGAAGAGGGGTGGTTAACCACTCTGATGTCACCTCGAGGAACCACTCGCCCAGACATATCCGGGTATCCCATGGCTGAGTGCTCTGGGACCACCGTAGCCTGAGTGCCCTCTGAAGAGGGCGCTTGAGAACCCTGCCCAGAGGGATGAGAGGTGCCATGGACTCCATCATGCCCAGGAGGGAAGAAAGTGTCCGCGCTGTTGCTTGGGAGGAATGGCGCAAGTGGTTGAGGAGGCCTGCCAGACGGTCCCACCGATCTGGCGTCGGAGAGACTATCATAGACCGCGTGTCGAATCTCATCCCTAAGAAGTCAAAGGATTGGCTCGGGGACAGATCGCATTTCTCCTGGTTCGTGATGAAGCCCAGTTGGGAGCACAGGTCTAGAAGTCTGGCTGTATGACTCTGGCACAGAGCCTGTGATTGACACCAATTCCCGCACCACCTTGGTAAACAGGAAAGGGGCAAGGGACAGACCAAATGGGAGGACAGAGAACTGGAACACTCTGTCCCTCCACACGAACCTCAGGTACCGGCGGGATGCCGGGTGGATGAGGATATGGAAATAAGCATCTTTCAGATCGATGGACGTCGCCCAATCTCCCCGTTGCATGGTCTCCCGAATCTGCCTGTGTGTCCATCTTGAATTTCATCTTGGGGAGGAATCTGTTGAGGGGGGACAAGTCCAGGACTGGTCTCCACCCTCCAGAGACTTTTGGAATCACGAACAACCGGCCGTAAAAACCGGGGCCCGGGTCCGAGAGTTGAGATATCGCCCCTATGAGGAGTAGGTGCGATATCTCTTTCTCTAAGACGCTCTCCTGCTCCATCGAGCTGGGCACATAAGGAGGAGGAGTGGATCTTAGAGGGGGGCGGTCCCCCACCCAAGGGAGCATGTACCCCAACTCTAGCACCGAAACAATCCAGTCGTTGAGTCCCAGAGCACGCCACTGATGAGCGTGCCGGGACAAGTTTCCTACTTGGAGGGGCTGAACGACTGGCGGTGCTGAATCGGGGCCCAGTCATTGGGGGTGCTGCCTTCTGGCCTTGGGCATGGCCGGACGGCTTGGACGGCCATGAGGTGGTTTGTTCCTCTGCCGCTGATTCTGAGCACGCCGCTTTGACTTAGGAGGCGAGGTATATGGAGGAGCCCTGGTGGCGGGTCTCTTCAATGGCATAGAACCCTGGCGCCCCTGGGAGGAGTGGGCTAAATATGAGGCCACCTCCCTGTTTGTCTCTGCCCTGTGGCTGACAAAATGCGGCGCATACTGGCCGAAGAGGGAGTGCTGCTGTGCTGGGATGGGCCGCAGGGCAGCCCTCTCCTCTACTGGAATGTTAGAGAGGCGGAGAACAGCATCCCGCCGCGCTAGCACAGTATTGAAGTGAAGGCTGGTAGCTGCGTCTGCAGCTGCCGTGAGACCAGACGCTACTCGATTGCCAAAAGTGTTTAACCTCGGGTCTGAGAAGAGGCCAGGCAGGTCAGAGGAAGGAGACTCCGTGTCCTGCTGAACTGGACGTCGTTCCCACAGCTCATTGGCTCTGTGGAGGAACGCGTCAAAGAAGGTATAAGCCGTGGAAACCTCGAGGAGGCAGCGGCAGGCCAGTTTGTCCCACTCTGCAAATGTCTTAAAGGGAAGAGTAGCTGAGGTGGTGCGCTGTGAGACCAACATCCTGTCCTGCGCGGAGGGCTCTGCTTCCCTGTAGGCAGGGTGGTCCTGTGTGTACCAGGACCACACTCCTCCCTTGGAGGGATCTTTAAGGAACTTGCCTGGGGCAAAAGCGCCCGGGGCAGAGAGGGACTCCCTGCCTGGAGGAGGGATGGAGGTGCGGGCTGGCTTATTAAGCCACTCCTGAGCCATTTCTGGCACTCTGAGTCGCCTTGTGGTTCTGGAGTTAGAGTCACCTGACCGTAGGAGGGTTAAGGGTGACAAAGTTGCCTGAGGTACTGATTCAGCATGCGTGACCCTATTGGGGAGGGTCAGTTCGAGCTCGGCAAAGTCCGAGTTTGGTTCAGGCTGGTCCCTAGGGAGGCGTGGGCTCCATCTGTCGCACTGGGATGGGGGCGAAGAGTGCTCATCCGCTTGTTCGTCCTCATCCGAAGACAGGGGCTGTCCCTCTTGTTCACAGTCCATCCCCTGCTGGGTGCCATCCCAAGTGGATGTACCCACGGGGGCGTCCTGTGGGCTGTGGTCACCCCAGCGGGATGAGCTGGGGCGATCCCGAGCAGGGACCCTGGTCTCCTCTGTTATGTCCTTGACACCTGAAGAGGGTGGGGAGTGTAGGTCCAACCATGCTTGGGATGGTGGGTGCCACACCTTCTCAGAGAGAGCGTCCCTGGACGCCAGAGGGACCCACGAGTGCTGTGAGGGGACAAACACCCACTCATCTCCTTTTAGGTGAGTGGGGCCCCTCAGCTGCCGTCGGTCCTGAAAAGGAAGCCGTAGTGACCACAGAGTGACACACACAGCCCCGACAAGAGGGATTGACTCCTCGTTGGGCAGGTCGAGCTCCTCGACCAGTATTAACACTACAGCCTCGAATCGGTCCTCTGTCAGCACGCAGGTGACCTCCACGGTCTGTGCTGGGTTGGGTCCGGTGGGGAGCGGACCAGGGGTTAGTCCCTGGTCCTCCCGGGAACCCAGCATGCACCATAGGTGCACCCCAGTACGGGTAGAATGGGGGATACCACCCGTGGGCACCAGCCATCCCGTGACCCCAGCCCCAAGGGTCACTGGCGCCTTGACCTCGCTGAAGGGAAAAACCTGGCCAAGTCGGAGGGAGGTCAGGTCCGACTTGGGTGTCAGACAGGCCGAAAGGCCGGCGGTCTGACTGCCCGGAACCGCCTGACACGCGCGGGACTCCCCCAGCAGGGGAGACCGGCCGGATAGCGGGAAGACCTGCAGAGCAGGTTGCCACGCGCCCCGAATCCCCTCCCATGGGGAGACTGGGGTGGCTTGGCCCGGGGTGGGCAAAGTGGAGGTCCCCCCCCGGAACCAAATGTTTTTCTCCCCCAGGAGGAGGTGGGTCGACCGAGAAGGGAGGAGGGGGAACAGCACTGGGGCCCCTGAGGGTCGTCTCCGTGTGGGGACCCGGGTAACGTCGGGGGGCGGCCTCCCCTCGGGAGTCCGCACCCAGCCGCGAGTTCCCACCACCAAGAGAGGACATGCTACTCCCCCTTCCA
Organism: Babylonia areolata; assembly: GCF_041734735.1. Lineage (NCBI taxonomy): Eukaryota > Metazoa > Mollusca > Gastropoda > Neogastropoda > Buccinidae > Babylonia > Babylonia areolata. Next base: position 2,298,924 of record NC_134884.1, read on the forward strand.
CCTGCCTCGCGCTGGGACACCTCGGGAGGCGACGCTCGTATCCCTTTCCCCCCGGTCCCCTTCATGACCGTTTTATCGGGACGAGCGTCCCCTCCGCGATCTGCAGACGCATCGCCGCGGTCCCTATCGGGAGAAATCATGAGCTCCGGGCCTGGGAGAGTCTCTTGCCGAGTATCTCTGCCAACATCATGATCCCTGCCTTCATAGGATGGCATACGAGGCATGGTACCACGCGTAAGCACCCAGCGAACAATTCGATCCCCAACAGAGAAAGGAAAGACAGGATCGACTCAGAGGTAGAAAAATACGAAGGAATCGAGGGGGCAGAGTCGAAACGAGTACACAGAATGTAAGAACAATATACATGCAAGCCGCATACAACAAAATAAGGCCAAATGAAAACGCTTAATAGCCAAAAAAAGCGTTAGACGAGACAGAGCGAAAACCTGACAAGATGGCGTGGAGAGCCTTGGCCAAAGGAACGATTCCGCGCTTATAGCTGTTAGAGGCGTTTGATTGGCTAAGAGCGGGCCAGACTAAGAGGGGCGTCTTTTCACTGTTAGCCGCGCGAAATTTGGCCAAACAGAGCAAACCATAGGCCTAGTTTGCATCAGTTTGACATGGTACAGCATATGACACCAAAAAATAAGTTGTACTCTGTGTTTCTGGCTGATGTCATCCAAGTCTTTGATGAAATCAACACCAAACTTCAGGCCGAGGAACCAAAGGTGCACATCTTGAGAGAATCCCTGCATGGTTTTCTCCGAAACTTGCTGCTGAGGTTCGTCAAACCATCAGCCATGCAGTACAAGATGGTGACTGATGTGGACTTCAAAACAAAATACAACATCAGGCAGAAGTCGGATATAATGATTGGAGATGAGGCACGTGCATTCATTGCCCAGGCTACAGCAAACCACTTGAGGAAAGAAAGAGTAGAGGAATTCTATGAATCAGTTCAGGCTTTTTACAAAGCGAGCTGTTCCTACATTCTGAAGAAACTGCCACTGTCCGATGAACTCCTCAAGCATGCGGAAGTAGTCAATCCCAGAAAGCAAGTGGATGCTAGTTTTGCATCTCTGGAATACTTCCTGTTGAGATTTCCAAAATTGAAGCACCCTGATGCTGCTGTGAGCGACATACACCTGGAGTTTTCACGGTACCAGTGTGCAGACATCAGGCAGTGCATTGCTGACACTAAGAGGGTGGATGAAACCTGGAGGGAAATGAGCAAGCTGAAGGAAGATGGAGAGCCGGCCTTCAAGTTTCTCCCAACAGTGATGCTGTCCATCCTCACGATACCTCATTCCTCGGCACACTGTGAGCGCATCTTTTCAGTGGTTCGCAAGAATCACACTGATTTCAGAGGCAGTATGGGATGCGACACACTGGAGGCCCTGGTGGTGGCCAAAAGCAGACCCGGCTCAGCCCTAGACAGGAGCTACAGTCACAAGCAGCTGCAAGATCTGAAGAGTGCCTACTACCGGTCTCTTCAGCCCCAGCACAGCTAAACTCACCTTTGGAGATGTTGTACATAGTGTAAATAAAGGTAATTTTTCATTTCATTTTCTTTGAGGTGGTAAAATCTGACGTCGTAAGAGGTGTCCCTGGAACTTGAAAAGGGGGTTAGGCAGCAATGCCACATGAAATAAAGTGTAAATTACTTCCAAATGAAAACACAATTGTGAAAGAGTAAATCAAGCCAGAAATGGCATTTCATTGGTCAGATGGCGGGCTGTTAACGAGCCGTATTATCACCGAGTTGCCGCAAAATTTTGGTCAGAAGGAGCAAACAGACAGGCCTGGTTTGTGCCAGTTTGACATGGTACATTACTTCCTATAAAATCTAATTATGGTGCTTAGAGCCTTCCTGACCACAAAGGCCATCTTAAGGCTACTTCAAGTCATACAGTATTTAACACCAAACTGACTGTACAACAGCAAAGGGTATCTCTAAATGAATTTATCTGCAAACAATATGTATACAAAGTTAATACAAAAAATTACAAACCAAAATTCAAAAGGCACTAAATGAATTTATCTGCAAACAATGTGTATACAAAAAGTGTTAATACAACAAATTACAAACCAAAATTCAAAAGGCACTCACAAGACAAGAAGGTACACAATTCTCTTGTCTAAATCAAATTATGATGCTTAAAGCTTCGCCCGACCACTAAGGCCATATGTTCTTATCTACCTGCAACACACAGTTCCAGTATCACAAATGAAAACCTATCGGTACATCACAACACACCTTTCTGACAAAATGCAATGGACATTCTTTTCCTTAATTTTAAAAAAAATATTTTTTTCACAGCAGGGCTTATCAGCAGTAAAGATTTCTATCACACTGACAATGTATATGTTCTTTTTTTTTTTAAATCTCCAACAAAGTAAAACAACAGTCCATCATTATTTTTACATGCTTTCTTACACATCAGAAGTGCTTCAATGCAACAATCATACATTCACCAGTTTGTCCAATACAAAATACACAAGCACACAACCCCCTACACACAGAAACACCCTGTGACAGACACCCATCCATGCACACCGGAGCCAGATTCAAGCAGGAAAAAAAAAAAAAAAAAATTCACGAATGCTGCTTTGCAAAAACTTGGGAGGCATGTATTATGTATACACTGTGTGTAAAACACAAGTAGAAAACATTCCATCAAAAGGTGCTGTGGTGACAAGGCTCCAGCCAGAAGTCCCCAACTATCGGAAGGCCATTTCAAGGCAGATCACCCATGGAGACGGTGGAGGACTTTCACCTGCCAATTCAGAGAGTGCTCAGTTGTGAAAGCACTTACTTCCACACATACATACCTGACACATCATTCTGATTCACACACTCACAATTATGATAAATATGATACTGTTTCTCTTTCTCTGATGAACACACACACAATGTCCCCTCTCTCTCTACATATATAGGAATCATATTTAAATCACAGAAAGCTTGCCAACATACGGCAATACACACAGATAAAAAAACTATTAAAAAAAAAAAACCCACAAAAACTGGTCCTGTACTGCAGTTATGGTGCAGGGTTCCATTATTTCATGAGCAAAATTAAATCCTGTTGCTTACTGGCCTGACATTTGCATAGAGGTTTGACGGGCCCGTCATCAACACACGATCACCCCAACAGTGTAGAACATCGTGATTCTTGCAGGCATTACAGCGAGACTCCACTTGACTGTTGGTGGGTGCTTTCAGGTGCACATCAACTGGCCGTCCTCTTCCCACTTGGCGTGTCTCCAAGGTACAGATGCACACAGTGGTCGGTGAACCCCAGAGCTTCAATAAGCTGCCTGCAGCCAAGAATCTGGAGAAAAAAAAGACGAAAGGAAAAAAAGCACTTCTACAATCTAATCATAAAATAATTTACTGCATAATTGAAATGAAATTATGGTGCTTAGAGCCTCGCCGACCACTAAGGCCATCTCAAGGCTATCGCCGCGTTAATAACTACTACAAGGATAAACAAACAAACAATTAAAACGAGTCACCACTTCAAACTTTCCACTCCAAAGTTAAAAAAACTTCCATAGTTTTTAAACCTTCAAATCTGGTTAAAAAAATGTTCACTTCTTTTAAGAAGTCCATCAGCACCCACGGAGGTACATCACGAAACAAAGTCTTCAAAGAAACCGCCGTGTAATGTACTGCATAATTATACGTATCACAAATGGATGTTCCCTTTCACAGCCCAGCTGGCCACAAGGGACCCTTTCAGAGCTTACACACCTGTCAAAGGGCAACCAAACAAAATTCACTCAACACGCACAAAGTCATCTCAAGGCTATCAGCACATGAGCAGGTTAAAAAGCACAGTAAAAAACAATCACTGCTTCAATCTTTTCACTTGTCAAATTCAAATCAAATTATGTTGCTTAGAGCCTTCAATGACCACTAATGGCTATCTCAAGGCTATCGCCATGTAAGCATCTACTTCAAGGGTAAAAAAAGAAAAAGAAAAAGAAAAAGAAAAAAAGTTCAATAAAATCTAGTCACTGTTTGAAGCTTTTTAGTGTAAAAGGAAAAAAAACAAAAAAAAACCCACATCCAGAGTTTAAAACATTTAGATCTGATTAAAAATGTTCACTTTTCTTTTAAGTCCATCAGCGTCCACAGAGGGACATCATGAAATAACGTCTTCAGTGGTTTTGATTTGATCTGACTGACTGATAGTATCAACAGATCAAACGTCATTGCCGAAGATGGCCTTTAAGTTCCTCCACACAATCTCAGAATCTGTTGGGTATATGTTTACAATGAATGGGCATTCTTTTTGAAATGTGGGAGCACTGTCTGACTTTGTGATGTTCTGATGAAGTAATGCATGTCGCATTTTTGTCAGCAAAAATGTCAATGTCTCTGACGAGATAAATCAAACCAAATCATGTTTATAGCCCAGACGACCACTGAGGCTATGACAGAGATAATGAAGTGTTCTTGTTTCAAGAGATAATGAAGTGTTCTTGTATCCTGCACCAACAAGAACTGTCAGACGGGTCACTGTACAATCAAACCATGTTGCTTTTTGCCCAGCCGACCCCAAAGGGGACATTTCAGGGCTTTTCTTCTTAAAACCAGTCATAGAAAACAAAATATTTTTAAAAAAAGAGGTTGATTAAAACAATAACACAAAGGCCAAGTAACTCGCATCTCCTTCAATGCATGTAAAATTCATATTTGAAAAAAAAAGGGCTTTAATCAAGTTCGCTGGAAATCCATCTGCAGAGGCCAGTGGTCACCAGATTGCTTTAATTGAACCTGGAATCCATTGCTTTAACTGAACCTGGAAATCCATTTGCAGAGGGCAGTGGTTATCTGACTGCAGTAGACACCAAAGACATCACGACTCAAGAAGCTGTGCAGTCTGCAGCATTCTCACCATCGGACAGAAGCAGTATGACAGCTTTGCTGACATTAGTGACTCACTCAAAGCTATATATATCTATCTATCTATCTATATATATATATATATACAGCCATCACTGCAAAACTTGGATCAGATGACGTCTGGGAAATCAAATGTAATAAGTTGATCATAGCCCATCCGACTGTAAGAGGCCATTTCAGGGCTGAATACCGGTCAATTCTTAAAACGGGCATTCTGTGACAGAAGTGTTTTCACAGATTCCAGGAGAGTCTGCAAAAGCAGACCACAGACTGTTCCAGTGCTTCCAGAACCTGAACACAGTTCTCAAGTCTCCAGCACAGAGACTGCTCAGCTGGTCATTGAGAAAGGGGCTGATGTATAGTTTTCAGACTTTGTTGTCGTGACAAACTTTTGTTTGGGGTTTCAGTTCAGTGTGAGTACATGCATTAGGTTAATGTCAAGAGTCATATCAAATCAAACCAGGCTGCTTAAAGGCCAGATGACCACAGAAGGGTCATTTCAGAGCTGATCAGATTAAGCTGAGATGGAGCCCTTGGTGGTGTATAGGGTCCAGCAGTTTCAGGTAAAACGGTCTGGCTGAGCCGTACACTAAACACCCGTAATCCAGTTTGAACCAGACCAGGGCTCTGTAGAGGTGCAAGAGTTCTCTTATCAGCACCCCCGTCTGTGTGTGCCACGACTCGGATGATGTTCAGGCCTTTTTGACAGGATGTTTTCAGCAGTTTGATATGGCTGAGGAAGTTCAGCTTCTGATCGAAAACGACCCCTAAAAATTTGGCTTCCTTGACCGCCGGGATGGTGGATTTTCCCAGATGGACTTCAGGGTCCAGACAGAATTGGCGAAAGTTATGAAAACGAATACACCGAGTTTGAGAGGACGAAAAGGTGAAACCGTTCTCCTCTGCCCAACACTGAATTTTGTCCATGCAGAGCTGAAGCCTTCACTGGATGCTGGTGTATGTGCTGCCAGCTGCATACAGGGCGAAATCATCCACACACAGCGAGCTATGTCCTGCCCATGGACATCTACCAAGGTTCTGCGCCAACCAGAGATGTGAGTGAGGCACTTGATCTGGATGAAAACCTTAGTGTGACTACACGAGCTGTCCTGGGTATTCTGGCTTTTGGGGGTCTCCTGGACAAAGGGCATAGAGTTTACATAGACAATCACTGCACCAGTCCTGAGCTCTTCAATCACCTGTACCTATTCAATACTTATGCGTGTGGGACAGTGCGACCCACCAGGTATGGCATGCCTGAAGCCTTCAAACAGCAAAAACCAGCAGCTAGTACCATCAAGCTGACTCCGGGCCAGTCTAACTTCAGGTAAATGAAATGAAATGAAATGAAATGAAATTATGGTGCTTAGAGCCTCGCCGACCACTAAGGCCATCTCAAGGCTATCGCCGCGTTAATAACTACTACAAGGGTAAAAAAACAAACAATTAAAACGAGTCACCACTTCAAACTTTCCACTCCAAAGTTAAAAAAAACTTCCATAGTTTAAAACCTTCAAATCTGGTTAAAAATGTTCACTTCTTTTAAGAAGTCCATCAGCGTCCACGGAGGGATATCACGAAACAAAGTCTTCAAAGAAACCGCCGTGTAATGTCTGGGCCATCTCATGGCCCTCCCCCCCCCACACAACCCACTTTCTGCAGCCACTGGACAGGGTCGTTTTTGGACCATTCAAGCGGTCCTACAAACGGCTATGCACGGAGTTCATGTCTGATCACCCTAATAACATCGTCAACAAGGTGACCTGGCCTGGCATCATGCGGAAAACCTGGGAGGAGACCATGAAACCAGAGCTGCTGAAGAAGGCTTTCCTGGCCACAGGAATCCTCCCTGTGGACAGGACACAAATCCCTAACCAGGCCTTTCTCCCTGCTTCAGCCCTGGATCGAGTCCCTGAGGACCCTGCCCCGGCTCTTCCTGACCCTGTCCTTGATGCCTTGCCCTCCACGTCCTTGCCGTCCACTTCCACTTCCTTGCCCTCCACTTTCTCAGCAATTGCAGGACCAATTGAGGACCATGGACAAGATGCAGCTGCAGCCACAGAGAAACAGCCTGCAACTGATCTGCTTTCTGAAGACCTGGACCAGCTGGTCACTTTGCCTATCACCGCAGAAGACGTAGCGGGACTCCAGGACCTGGTGATCGAGATTGAAGGTGGAGACCCGATAAGACTTGACCTCCATGGTCTTGGGGAGCAGCCGTTTTTGCCTTCTGCATCATCCACGTCTGTTCAGAGTGATGTGGACACCATCTTTGGCATCAAACAAGCCACAAAGTCTCCTTCCAGCAAAATAAGAGGCAATAGGCCTACTCAAAGCGGTCATCGGTTGCTGACAAGCGACGAGGTGTTTTTGGACAAAATGGCCCAGAAAGCAAAGGAGAGAAAAGAGGCAGAGAAACAGGCACGGAAGGCCAAAGATGAGGAAAGGAAGGCTAAAGCTAAAGAAAGGAAGGTCAAAGCAGAGGAAACAAAGAAACTGAAAGCTGCCAAGATGTCTTCCTCCACTGCCCCCACCAACTCGGCCACCCCCACGACCCCATTCCCTCCACTTCCCATTGATTTGTGAACTTTGCTGTTTCTGGATTGCATGATTGTACTTAAACCATGTGTTATTTTTACTGTTCTTTTTCTTGTAAATTGTAGTGTTTGTCAGACACTGGCCTTGATTTTCATTCTCAAGTTCATACAAATTTTAAAGATTTTTGTTTAAAGATTATAAGGTTTGAAATGTATAACACCTTGTTGCTTTGTGTGTGTGTGTGTGTGTGTGTGTGTGTGTGTGTGTGAGTGAGATAGAAAATGAACTCTGATATGGTCAAAACCCACCGCTTTTTCCTCTGCATAACCAAAAATCAACTATTAAACACATTGCCTGGATCTTCAGATGTTAAAAAAATCACAGATAAGCAAGAATTATCGGCAAAATAAACTGTTTATTTTTCTTTGTTACAAAAATACAGCACTTAGACCTAGCAGGCAACACTAAGCGAAATTGAAACATAAAGTGAACGAAATTGTATGGGGGGTAAGCGAATTTGTACCAACACCGCGTGGTAGGCGGAAACCCTTTCCTGATGAATATTCATGAGTTGACAAACTGCAGAGCGTCTGAAACTCCTGCTGATTGGTCAATGTTGCTGGAAAGCCACCACCGACGCACGCAGGCTGAGTGTGCTAAGCACAGTAACCTCGAATGTGTGTGACCGATTTAGAGTGAGCGAAATAGGAACTAGGCACCCTAAGGCTATCTCAAGGCTACCACCACGTTAATAACTACAGTACACGCCGGATATAAGCAACTCGGATATAAGAAAACTCGGTTATTGCCAACGAATTTTTTTCCCCCGGCCAAACTCTTCTTTATTATGTATTACAAAAACTCGGATACAAGAAACTCGATTATAAGAAAACTCGGTTTTAGGAAAGCAAATTTCTTGTCCCGCTTGATACAAAACCTCGGATATAAGAAACCGAAAGTACATTTCCAAGAAAATTTTAATCATTCTAAGAAACCGAAAGTGCATTTACTGGGACAGGCACATGATTGCGCATTACGCTGTATTATTTTCTTGAATTGGTTCTTTACCATTGTATGATAAATTGAATGTTGGCAAGAAGAAAAAATACGAGAGCCTGTACTTCTTTCCAGCAGCAATGGCGGAGAAAGCGAGACAGAGACAATCACTTTCTCTGAAGAGAAAAATTGAAATAATTGATTATGTTGAGAAGAATCCCTGCAAACAGAGGCAAACAATTGCCACTGAGCTGAGTGTACCTGCTTCTACGCTGTCCAAAATCATACAGGACAAGCAGAAATACTTGCAGCAATATGAAACCAATAAAAACCCAGACATGAAGCACAACAGAGGACCGAAACTCGAATCGGTGGACACAGACCTTTTGAATTGGTTCGCAGCAACACGGTATGTTTTGCCTCCCCCCCCTCTCTCTGTCTTATTACATATTATTATTATTACATTATTATTATTATTGTTAATGTGATCCTTGATAAGTGATGCATTTTTTTTGTTCTATTGTTATGTTGTTTTTATAATTATTTTGTTTTTTGGCCTGATTGGGAGCTCTCTCTCTCTCTCTCTCCCTAACTCTCTCCTTCCCTCCCTCTCTCTCTCCCTAACTCTCTCCTTCCCTCCCTCTCTCTCTCTCTCTGTATGTCTGTCTCTGTCTACAGGGCTCGCGTTAAGGAGAATAAAACTACACATGGAAAAAAGTTAAGCAACCCCATACTGGTTCAGTAATACGACGTTTTATTTGCTCGATATGTATTAATCTACTTATGGAAATTTTTCCACCGCATCATACAGTTATTCCAACATCATTTCTGTTGCCCGACGACCAAAATTTAATATAAATAATAATTTCATGATCTTTCTAAACAGGAGTAATGCAAGTAATACAAATCAGGCTTTTTGAGTACCATGAAAAAGTTTGGCTGCTTAGAAAAAAGGAATAAAGCATTTGTACAGTATAAGTTTTCGGCTGAAAAGTAGGGGAATCATATTGTCTTTGTTCCAGTAGCCTGGATTGGCCTTAGCGCCTCTTCATTTTGACTCAGTGGGGGAAATGGCTGCCATGGGTAAAAAATACTGCTGAAAACGACTTCCAGAGCTGGAGACCAAACGCCTCATCATTTTTAGGCCCAACCTCTCTCATTCGACTAGGACAGCACTTTGACAGCACTGACAGTGCTGGCAGGTCTTTTGATTGGACATCCTGGCGTTGGTGGCCTATTGCAGCTTTCCTAAAATATGCTTGACGGCACCAAAATGTTATTATCGAGCTGCCCAGCTCAGTGTAATAAGGAGTGGGCTTCATTTTAGGTCTTGACGAACCTGACACGATAGGTTGTTCCATCTGCATTCACAATAATGATGGTCTCAGCATGGTGCGCCTCCAGGAAGGCAAAATGACGTCATAATTGTTGATGGTCAGATTGGAGACCTTGCTATCCCCTCCAAGCAGGACGTCCATGATACGTCAGACTGATCTAAAACAATGTTTCCATCACTCCTCTAGCCTTTCTTTTTGCTTTCGACCGCATCCTGCGATTTTTAGGCATGTTTTAAAAAAAATGTGGTTTTTAGCATTTGAAAACATGGCGTCTTACCTTTCCTTGGATTGTACCTAAACAAACAGTCATTAATGAATACATGTTATTTGCTACTGAAATCCATACACCCAACAACCTTGTCATGTCATTGTTTCATATCCTGGTCATGTTTGACCAATGCATGGTAGAGGTAAACAAAGGGCACTAAAACTGCTGTTTTCTGTTTAGCCAGAAAGCATTCTAATGAGCTCTGTAATTAGCGTAATTAGCACCCGGTGTTACTCAAGTGTCTTTTATCTTAATAATAGGTAATGTCAGGACTGTCAGTGCTGCCAAAGAAAATAATTTCCATGTGGTAGGAGCCACCAAATATGCTGATGATTGACCTGCAACTGAGCCGCAAGTCCTACCATGCTTGCAAATGCACAGCAGTGGTCATGTCACTGCAAGCAAATCAAAGTGGCATCAACAACTACTGGTGACCACAAAAGTGGGTGCATTGCACAATTCACCCCAGATGAAATTGTGGAACTTCAGCTGTCAATCCAAGACAGAGGTACGTTCACCTGAATCTTGTTTTTCACTTGATAAGACAATTTTACCTTTTCTGTTTTATGGCAAAATAAAAAGATATTTCTTGTTGTGTGTGTGTGTGTGTATCATGTATGTATTACTTCTATTTCTAGTGAACATGGACACTGATGATGGTGTGTGCTTATGGGTGCATTGAGACAGGTGCTGGCAGGTACTTCACTTCGCTGTCATCACAGTTAAAAATATAAGGATTTTAGTGATCTTTGTTAGTACTTTACTCAGGTCTCTCTCAATGTTTCACTATTCCATTTATGTCAAAATAAAGATGAATCTTTCTTGTGTTTTTGTTTGTATTGAGCATGTCTGGAGAATGAAAGAAGATAAAATCTGAACCGTGTTTGTCTGCTTGCCAAGTGCTCTGACCCCATTTCTGGCATGGCTGACACAACACAAGTGAATACTCATATGCGTTTCAACGCTCGAGTCACATTCACACAAAAAAAATTGTTGGCAGGTTCACTTTCCCAGTTGGCCAGATAGCTAAGTCCCATGTATTTCCTCACTCCAAGGAAATCTTTTTGGGGGATCTACTTTGAAGGTTTTCCGAAGCAGATTACCTACCACACTGACAAAAGTATGAACGCCAGCAAAGGTTCAAATGCTTTATCAGCCGCCTTCATCACTTCTTTGAAAACTTTGCTTTCGGTGAAATGCACCTTGATCTACATTTTAACAACTGTTCTAACCAGAACAAAAACTAATTCATGCTGTGGTACTGTGCCTGAAGAGCTAAGTGGGACCTCCACACCAGTCTTACAGTAAACTTTATGCTCCCTGGACATACACAGTTTTTATCAGATTGGCTTGCTCAAACGCTGTTTCCGTCGCACCCCAGTTCACTGCCTGGAAGATCCGTGTCGGGTTGTCCACAACTCAACTCCAGAGTTTGGTGTGAACATCCCACAGCTTGTCGGCAGGGAGGACTGGTCACTGTGCCAACCTATGACTGGCAGACCTACTTGAAGCCTGCGAGCAGTCAGTTTAAGGGAATCAAAAAAAGTACACATTTTAGATTTAGAGCACAGCGGCCTGGATTTATGTTTTTCAAATCTGGTTCGTCAGAGGAAGAACAGAGCCAAAAAAAAGCCTGCATGCTGGGGGTTTAAGGGAATCAAAAAGTGCGCACATTTTAGATTTAGCGCAGAGTGGCCTGGCTTGGTGTTTTTCAAATCTGGTCTGTTGGATGAAGAACAGAGTCAACAGCTGGAGAAGCCAGCAGGACACCAGGGGCTTGCTGCCATGCCTCTTGCTCTGCCTCCTCCAGGGCTGGACGATGCTCGGCAGAACTACTTCTACACAAGCCATCAGGGAGTTTGTCAAGGAAGAACACCAAGACACAGTATGCCCTCCTCCCTGAGAATATCGTCCCCGTGAATAAGTCCCCAGGTTCAGTTTGTTTTCATTTACTTTTTTTTTTTTTTTTTAAATCTGAAGCAAAATCCACTTTATTCAAGTTATTTTGTGCATATACAGACCTTTTCCCCTTTGTGTGTTCATGGAGCTGATGTATGTGACTGTATGGTGATCCTGACCACAAAATTTGGACTACTTTCAAAATGGCACATAAAGGAAAATTATTCAGGTAGAAGCTTCAATATCTAAACAGGAAAATTATTCGGGTAGAAGCTTCAATATTTGAATTATTTTGGCATGAACTAATCCAGCATGTCAATCATCAGTTCTGAAAGTTTCGTTTTGTTACTTTATGTTTTGTATTTTTTGTGATTTTTTTTCCCCCTAATCCAGTCAGGAAAAGATCAAGTCGTTAAACATGGGACACTTGGCGAAACAATCGAGGAATTTAAGACAGAAATGCAAGGCCTGGCAAGACATTTGAAAACAGCAAGATAGCAAAGGAAAGAATACCAGTCACTCATTGCATCTCTTCCAAATGAGGCTGCTGTTCTCACTTTGGATTTTGCAGAAAACCATCTCTGAAGTGCAAAGTGCTCATTGGAGCTACCGACAGGGAACGGTGCACCCTTGCGTCCTTCACTACAGATGTCTGAAGCCAGGCTGCAATGAATTAGTCACACAATATATTGTTTATCTGTCGGATGATATGCGTCATGATGCCGCTTTCACAAAAGTCGCCATGGATCGGGTGATTGAACATTTGTCCGAGATTTTCAGTGATGGTTGTAGCAGTCAGTATAAGAGCAGACTGCCATTTGCTCATCTGACTGAACTGGCAGAAAGTATTCTACGTTGAAAATTGAACGCCATTTTTTTTGGTGCTCATCATGGAAAGTCGCTGTGTGACTCATGTGGAAGAGTGGAGAAAAATGTTGCCACCTGAGCAGTTCAGTCTGGCAATGCAGTAATCCAAAATGCTGGAGACATGCTAAAATTTTGTACAGAGCATCTTCAGGTAGTGGAAGATGAATCAGCTTGCAAGTATATACTGAGGTCTTTTGAAAAAATCCAAGGAAGAGATGTAAGCAGGGCTACAACTTCAGACTCATTTCAAACATTGCCTGGAACAAGAAGTTTACATGCTCTGTGGCCAGTAGCCCTGAACAGGATGCAGAACAAACTGCGGTCATGCTTTTGCCAGTTTTGCACTGCAGACTAGAAGGCTGCAAGAACAGCGAATTCACTGGAACCTGGGAATTCTGCACTTTGAAAGAAAAGGCCCAAAGGAAGACTCCATCACGAAAGAAGCGCAAAAAGCCCCCCGCCAGTCTTGATCTTCCTGACTGTGACATCATCCAGGTTGAGGGTTCCCATCAAAGTCCAGTCCAGTATAGTGGAACCTCCTCAATCCGACCTTCCCTATTACGACTCCCTCTAAGATGTGACCTGCACCCTCATGACCGACACACTTTATTATATAAAATAACTGTGTTATGACCACCTCCCTAACGCGACTTGAGACCGAAAAATATTTGTCAGATACGACTTCTTGCGTAAAATTTGCCCCAAAATGACTGAAAAGAAATCAAAAATGCGTGGTACCGATCTTAAAAAGTCGCTACGTTCCCACTTTTAAGAAAAAAAAAGACAGGAAACACTGCTTCATAAAAGTTGCTCAGAGTTATCGCCCTTCCAATAGCATTCGCGCCTTCCGCCAAAGACGACACGACGATTCCACTGCACACAATTTCATCTCAGTTTCAGCTTCCACATGCGTGTTCACTTCAAGATGTCAGCAGCAAAATCCCTGACTCTGGAAGAACGTGTTATGGTGGTTGAACGGAGTTCGCGTGGGGAAAGTGCCATTTCCATTGCAAAGTCGTTGGATGTTGGAAAAACGCAAATCCAGTCCATTATTAGAAACTGAGAGTCGATCCTGACAAGATGGCAGAGCGGTGAGAGTGGGGACAGAAAGTTATCGAAAATTCGCAAAACCATGTACACGGACACTGAAGAAGAAGTGTGGGAATGGTTCTGTGAAGCCAGAAGAAAAAACATTCAAGTGACAGGAAAGCTGATCCAGGAAAAGGCACTGTGTCTGGCTGTGGGTAACAGGTGTGATGGCTTCATGACATCCAATGGCTGGCTAGAAAAATGGCTGAAATGACGGAATATTCATCAGTCATGTCCGAGTGGTGAGAGGGGAGACGTCAACCAACAAACTGTGGATGACTGGACTGGCCGTTTGCCACATCTGTGTGAGGGCTACAGCCCTGAAAAACATTTTCAATGCAGACGAGACACTCAAGCCACTTGTGATTGGAAGGAGTGCCAAACCAAGACGTTTCCAAGGACTGGACATGTCATCACTTGGGGTGGACTATAAATTTAATTTAAAAAAAAAAGCATGGATGACCTCCATCATCTTCACAGAGTGGGCCAATAAACTCAACAATAGAATGAAGATTCTGCAGAGATGTATTCTGTTGATTGTAGACAACTGCTCTGCACACCCCCCCAATCCAGCTGTCAAACAGGAAATTTGTGATGCTGTCACCCAACACCACCACACGTCTGCAGCCCTGTGATGCTGGAATCATCCAGGCTGTGAAACTTCAGTATCGCAAATGCCTTCTTCGCCATGTCCTTTTTGAAATGGAGAGGGATGATGGCACTGCCACTGGTACAGAACTGGCCAAGTCAGTGATGCTGTGTTCTGGTTGAAGACAGCCTGGAACTTCTTGAAGCCCAGCACAGTGACAAGCTGTTTTGAGAAGTGTGGATTCTGTCCAGATCCTCAACAAGGTATGTGCATGCATGTGTAAGACTAAGAGGGATAAACTTTGATTCTGTGTTCTATGTGTGCATTTGTGGGTATGTTTGTGAAAACTATTTCATATACATTTTCTGACTCGTTTCCATTCTACAGTTAAAATTCTTTATTCATTCACATCAATTCTGGACAATGCAAACATAATGGACAGAAGTGAGTTTTCTTTCTTTTGTGTGTGTCTGTGTGTGTGTGTGTGTGTGTGTGTGTGTGTGTGTGCGTACTTCCATTCTCTTTGTTTCACATACATTTTGATTTGTAATTTGTAGGTGACACTTTCTCTGTGCGTGTGCATGTGTGTGTGTGCGTTTAAAGGGAGCAGTCTGTAGCGGAGCTGATTCGTTCTGCCTATCCCAGCGTGGACAGTGATAATGTGCTGGACATTACAGTCAGTTATGATGGAACATGGCAGAAGAGGGGATTTTCATCACATCATGGTGTTGGTGTTGCCATTGAAACTCAGACAGGACTTGTGATAGACTCTGAAGTGCTATCCAATTACTGCCATTCCTGCAGCCTTGCAAGAACCAGATTAGGCAGGGACACTCCCGAGATGGAGCAATGGCTGAACCACCATGCAGACTGTGATGCAAACTTCACTGGTTCATCAAAGGCCATGGAAGCAGAGGCAGCAAGAAGAATTTGGATGCGCTCTATCAAACGCTACAACATGCGCTACAAGAGCATTCTCAGCGACGGAGATGCCAGTACTTTTGCTGCACTAGAGCGACTGCAGCCCTATGGACCTGACCACCCCATTGAGAAGCTGGACTGTGTGAACCATGCTGACAAAAGAATGGGCACAGCACTGAGGAAGGCAATTGTGGATCACAAGATTGGGGGAGAAGGTCAGGGACACCTAACCAATGCCAAAGCCAGCAAGCTTCAGAAGTATTATGGCCGGGCCATTCGCCAAAACATGGAAACCCGATAGCAATGAAAGATGCTATTTGGGCCAGCTTCTTCCACTCCATCTCCACAGATGATGATCCTCATCGTAACAGTTGTCCAAGGGGTGCTGACAGCTGGTGCATCTTCAACAAGGCAGAAGCTTTGGGTGCAGAAATGCCAAGACATGGTCCGGACACTATATCTACCTGGCTATCCAGAGATGTTTCTCAACACATCAATCACATCTACCACAGGATGTCAGGTGAGAGTTTGCTGGAAAGGATGATGACAGGGACAACTCAAAATGCAAACGAGAGTTTGAACAATATAATCTGGGTTTACTGCCCAAAGAATGTGTTTGTTGGGAGACCACGGCTGCTAAGCGCTGTGCAGACGGCTGTTTGCCAGTTCAACGCTGGATCAGAGTCTTTTGCTGCAAAACTGATAAATCTTGGGCTTCAGATTACTGAAAAGCAGGCTTTCCACTTGCAGCAGCAGAATAGAAAGAGGGTCAGAAGAGCTGAGAAAGCTTCAGAAGCTTTGGTCAAGGAAGCAAGACATGCACGTCACCTAGCTGAACGCCAGGCACTTGCACAGCTTGAAATGGAGGAGGGGTTGCAATATGGTGCAGGGCAGTTTTAGGTAAAAATCACATGCAAATGCAGTTAAAACATGCTGGACAGACATATCACAATGCATAATTCAGAATTTTGCACCAGCACACCAATGTATCTTATAAATATTGTCTATGAGTGTTTATCGAACTTTACAACCTGATTTCTCACAATTTGCGTTTTCGGTATTGACAGCCATCTAAAAATATCGTAACTCTTAAACAAATGCACAGATTGCCATGAAACTTGGTGTGGCACTTCTTCAATGTGTGTTGATCATTTCTGTGCATGGATGTGAAGCTACAAAGTATAGATATGTAATAATCTATGTACCCTCTCCCCCCACCCCCCATCCACTTAGCGATGAACTTATAGAAGGCCGAAATCCACTGAAGGAGTCAAGCAACAGTGATATGCATGCACAAAATTCAAGAACTGGGACTAACTGGTAAAAAAAAAAGAAAAAAAAAGAAAAGAAAAAAAAAAGGGCAATTGTGAGAAACTTTGGTGTGAATTGCTGTTTGCTGATTCGGCAACATTTTGGCCCATTCCACACAGATATGATGGCATTTATGATTTTATGAGCTGTAGTCTTTATTTTGATGTTTTTTTATCATAATTTGATGAGACATAATGGTGTAAGTGCTAATCTACAACAAACAAAAAAGGTTGCCAGGTCTAGCCTTAATTGTTTGTGTGTATGTGTGTCTGTACTCTATGTGTGTGTATGTGTATGTGTGTGTGTGTGTGTGTGTGTGTGTGTGTGTGTGTGCAAAGATGTCCAGGTTGCAGTGGCTACAGCTGAAGGGCCAGGTGAAGAAGAGGAGCCTCTGGGTGATGGAGCTGCTGCTCTACGGGATGGTGCAACACTGGAGGGGATGACAGCTGTTGAGGAAGACCTGCAGATCTTCCCTGACACCTGCTACACAGCACAATCCACAGCTTCAGGCAGTGCAGCTGAAGATGTCAAGGAAGATGCTGAGGAAGAGGATCCTGAGGCTGAAGAAGCACCAGTGATCGACTTCTCCACAGCAGCAAAATATGCACATGAACTGGCTCGCTTTGGACTGGCTCATGGTATCTCAGTTCTTGAGAACATGAGTGATGTGAAAGTAGAAATTGAGAAGATGCACATCGTCAAGAACACTGTGTCCACAAAAAAAAAGAAAAAAAAAAAAAAAAAAAAAAGAAAAAAAAAAAGCGACAATCTGTTTTAAAAACAACAATAGTACATGTATAGAAGAGATTTCTGTGACTGTGTGTGTATATGTAATGTTTAGTGTTTTAACTGACACTGATTTCATAATTACAGTTTATTCATATGTGTGCATCTCTATGTGTGTGAGTGTGCATCTTTGTGAAATGTGCCCAATGTGACTCCTCTCTATTAAGACCCCTCTCAATTAAGACCTAAATTTGGCGGATTTTTCAAAGTCTTAATAGGGAGGTTCCACTGTATTTTCAACATAGCACATAAAAAGGAAAATCATTCAGGTAGGAGCTTCAATATTTAAATAATTTTGGTGTGAACAAATCCAGCATGTCAATCATCAGTTCTGAAAGTTTCATTTTGTTACTTTATGTTTTGCATTTTTTGTGATTTTTTCCCCCTAACCCTAACAAATGGGCCGTCTGTAGGGAAAAGCAACGGAGAATATTATCCAGTATTAGACAGTGCAGCAGGTACACCAAGTCCACAAAGAAACATCGTCTCATCAACATGGCTCAACCAGCTGACTTCCTGCCCAAACTCCCAACGTTATCCGGTGAGGAAACCGGCAGAGAGGTTGACGACTTCATCCAGGAGGCCAGACTCCTCCTTCAGCACCAGCCCTTGGATGATGCAGCAGCCTCTCTGTAGCTGATTTCAGCCCTTGCTGGCCCAGCTTGCCAGCAGAATGTCAGGCTGCCGGCAACAGAAGTGGACATGACAACTGAGATCTTCACCATCCCAGAAGAGAAAGTAGGAAAGCAGCGGGATGCTACATAGTGTAGTTCGTAGAAATAATGGGGTAAAATTAAAAGGTACACAATTTATTTTTAATGGATCTGATAGATTAAATAGTACATAACATGTCTACCAAATTATAATGCCGATGGTTTCTGCATAATTGCAGAATTTGGTTTTGAAAATGTGATGTTTTCATCATTTTGCTGTTCTGATGCACAGCAGCCACCGTAGCCTTTTCACAGCCGACTCAAGGCCGACCGCTTTGTTTCAGCGCGCTGATAGCGAGCGCGGGCGTTAATTCGGTCACAGCAGACGAACTTTTCTTGCAAGCGCGCGTTTTTAATTTGGAGCTGTTATCATCACAATGCTTGGTAAGTACTGTTTATATCATTCACAGTTGCTGTAGTTTGCTTTATAATGTGATAACACTCACCCAGACGACACTAATAGTGCCATGCTTTTGTCTTATTGTGATCGATAAGCAAAAACAAGTGAAAGCCTTTGTTATAAGTATGGTGCTTCAAGCGCATCAAAATATCATACGTTTTCGCGAGCTTTCATTGTTTCTTTTTACTGTTATTTTGTAATTATCTTGATCATCACATTTTTTTTTCGTTCTTGATATGATTATTTCGAATAAAATTACTAACTGCATCAATAATTCAAGTTAAACTAATTTTAATATCATTATTATTCTTATTATTATTATTACTTCTTTATTATTATTATTATTGGAGATTTGCTGACAGGAATGAAAACAGGCGTGTGCAGGTGGGTTGATTTGTGTGTGTGTGTGTGTGTGTGTGTGTGTGAATGCACGTAAGTGTATGTGCATGTGTTGCCATGTGTGTCGGTGAATGCATGAATGTCCCAGTATACGCGCCCATGCCTTGTGTATTTCATTTTGGCTTTTAATTAGAGTGTGTGTGTGTGTGTGTGTGTGTGTGTGTGTGTGTGTGTGTGTGTGTGTGTGTGTGTGAATTTCCTGGCCTGAATATCTCATACAATTTGTGAAATCTTTTCAGGAATGGGCCTGTAGCAGAATATGGAGGTGTGCGTGCTGTGTGGAGGTGCCCTGGACGCTGGTGGGAAGATTGTTGTGCCAACAGCTAAAGGAAGAGACTCCATAAACAGAGCAAGTGAAGAGCGTGGTGAGACTATTGTCGTGTCTGAAGGGCAAGCAGTGCATGAAGAATGCCGTCGTAATTTTACTAATAAGTACAACATTCAAAGTTATCTAAGAAAAAAACAAGAGTCTTCATCCGCTATAAATATTGCACAGAACTTACGTTCGCAAAACCAACCATTTGACTTTGCCAGATGTTGTCTTTTTTGTGGGACTCCTGCAGAGCTCAATGCACGCTGTGGCCTGAAGGTGCATCCAGTGAGAACACTTGACTTTCAAAGCTCAATTGCTAAAGTATGTTCACAGCGGGGAGATGAGTGGGCAGACACTGTGAAAAGCAGACTAGAGTTTGTTTCTGATTTGCCAGCTGCTGATGCAGTTTATCATCAGACATGTAGTGTTCATTTTAGAAGTAGGAAAAGACTTCCTAAGTCTTTTGCTTCAGACAAAGATGAAAAAAAAAAGAAGCTTGGACGACCTAAAGATGAGAAAAAGGCAAATGCCTTCGAAAAGATCGCTGGTTTTATTCTTGACAATGATAATGAACAGATTACTGTTGGTGACCTCATCAACAAAATGAAAGAATACAATGATGGCGATTCCTACAGTCATCCAAAGATGAAGGAAGAGCTGAGGAAACATTTTGGTGAAGAACTCATCATCACAGAACTGAATGGAAAAGCTAATGTTGTTACATTCAGGAAAACGGCATCATCTATCTTGCACACATTTTATTCAAAACAAATGTGTGATGAGGAGACTCAGAAGAAATGCATCATAGAAACAGCAGCAGAACTCATCAAGAGTGACATTAAAGCCTTGCCTACAACTCGTGCACTGTATCCCAACAAAGATGATATAGCATCACTTTCAGCAAACTTAAACTTTGTTCCTGATTCGTTGCAGCTTTTGCTGAAGACTATTTTCAGTGGAAAGGACACAGATTTGAAAGTAGCATCAACAGGCCAAGTAATTATGCAAGCAGCTCGTCCACGTGTTCTCATATGCCCATTGCAGATTGGATTAGCAGTCCAGATGCACCATTGTTTTAATTCCAAGTTCCTAGTGGACACTTTGTACTCTCTTGGTTTTAGTGTGTCGTACAGTGAGGTCATGACCTATGAGATGAATGCTGCTGTGTCTGACCATAATGTTGCATCAGCACCTGAGGGTCACTTCATCCAGTACATGGCAGACAACGTGGATCACAACACGGCTACACTTGATGGATTTAACACCTTCCATGGCATGGGAATTATTGCCTCGGTTACTCCCAGAGTGAATAGCACAGTGCAGGTCAGAAGGCAAACTGATGTCAGGACAGAAGAGATCATCAACAAGGCAAAGATTGACATCAAATACTACAGAGATGAATGCCTTGGTTTGATGACAATGAAGTTTGAGAGTCTGACAAATACATTTGTCAAAGATCCAACATCAGAAGTTGATTTGTTGTGGAAAGCTTGCTGGCTGCTACATCCACATAGACCGTCTTGGTCTGGAGTCATGCAAGCTGTTCACCATGGAAGTTTTCCAGGACAGTCGTCAGTCATATTCATGCCGATGATAGACATGAATCCCAGTGACAAAACATGTATATATTCTACACTGTGTTTCATTTGTGCTGAAGTGAAGCGCAATAAATCAACACCAGTGCTGACATTTGACCAACCTCTATGGTGGAAGGCTCTGAGCATCATTTCAGGTGAACCAGCAGATAGTGACCTTCAATCCATTGTCCTTCAGCTTGGGCCGTTTCATCTTGAAATGAGTTTTCTTGCATGCATTGGGCATTTGATGGAAGAAACTGGACTTCATGAAGTGTTGTCAACTGTGTATGCTTCAAATTCTGTGAGTGCAATGCTTCAAGGAAAGGCTGTACAAGGTGCAGTTCGTGGACACGTTCTACTTGATGCAGCATTAAATGCACTGTTGATGTCAGACACATTTGGTGTGCCTTTACCACATCCTAAATGCCAGACTGAAACAGATCAACAGTCCACTTTGCTGCAAGTGTCTACAGATGTCCTCCCTGCTTCTCCGACGTCAGTGGAGCATGACTCACAAGGAACTGTTTGTGAAAAAGAAGAAACCTTGCATGCCCAACTGTCATCTGGAACTACAGAAAACATTCAAGATGAGGCCGACCTGTCCCAAAATGAGGCACAAAGGAATGATCTGGAACTGAATGCTGAAACAGAACTAAAACCAGTTCGCACATCTGACGTACCTCAAGATATGGATACAGCAATATCAAGTGCCTTGAATGAACTCCAAGACAAGGAAGATCTTCAAACGGCGTCTGCCCTTCACAGCCAACTTTTGAAGGGTGCAGTAACACCAGATTCTGTCAAAAACAACGATTGTCTCAACAGGATCGCCAGCAAACTAAACAACAAGAAATTGTCACTCAGTGGCAGAACTTGTGATCTCTGGCTCCAGTACATGGCTATGGTTGACATACTGAAACGTTTTCTGAAGGCTGAAAGAACTGGAAATTGGCTCCTTCATCTGTCCGTCGTACGTGAAATGCTCTCATACCTTGCTGCAGCTGGTCACAACTCTTATACCAAGTCTGCCTATTTGTACCTTCAGATGATGAACAAGCTTGACAAAGTCAACCCTGTTGTCTACAAAAGCTTTGTCGAAGGACATCATGTTGTGAGACGAAGCAATAGATACTGGGCTGGCATTTCGTCTGACTTGACAATTGAGCAAACCCTGATGCGAGGTTTAAAGACAACTGGTGGCCTCACCCGAGGGAGAGGGATGACAGAGTCCCAACGCGCTAAATGGGTACTGTCCATGCCAGCATGTGCTGATGTGAACACTGCCATGCAAGAAGTCGCTGATACCAGTCGACTTACAAGTGATCAGCACATAGAAATGGGATCTTCTCGAATGGCAAAAGACACAGACGACATGATGACCATCACATCATATCTTTGTGAAAGGAACCCATTTGCCAATGGCCCCAGCCTCAGAAACATTGACAATGGTGTGGTGGCGGACTCATCTGTGAATATAGACCAAGCAAAAGCAGTCGGTCTTGGAATTCTGAATGGCATGGAAGGCTTAGCAGTAGCAGATCTGACCATGAAGAAAAAAACCCAGGTCAAGACACTTGGGGCGAAGAAGGCAGTCAAAGTGGAAGGCAATCCAATATCAATTGATCCTCAACTTCTTTTCCAGCACTTTATAACTGCAGCCAACAGCACATCTGTTGATGAAAAACAACTGTTAAAGTATGAGTTGTGTGGCGTCCCTTCCTCACTGTTTGAATCACCAGACTTCATGCGCCAGCCAAACAAGGCAACACTGGCTGATGAGCTGTGGAAGATCGTTTCGGCCAAAGATGATATTCCCATTCTTATCCCACCTGACGTGCAATTTGTGGTTGATGGAGGATCTCTGCTTCAGCGACTTCAAGCACCATGGAAACGTGGTAGCAGTTTTCAGAGCATCATTGACGCCTATGTGAGTTTTGTAAACCATCACTACCCCAAAGCTGTCATTGTGTTTGATGGGTACATGTCTGGTCCTTCCACAAAAGATATGACTCACCTTCGGCGTACCAAGGGACGGAAAACAAGTTCTGTGCATTTCAAGCCAGACATGACATTCAGCTCTACGAAAGACCAGTTTCTGTCAAACTCAGAAAACAAGCAACGTTTCATTTGCGCACTCGGAGCTTCTTTGGAAAACACATGCACTGTCATTCACGCTAGTGCTGATGCTGATTTGCAAATCGTCACTGCTGCAATAGGATGCGCTCAAAACACCGTCACAGCAGTAATCGGGGAGGACACAGACCTGCTGATTTTGTTGGTTCACCACATTCAAATTGATTCCTATGACATCTTCTTCTATTCTGACAAACAAAGGAAATCTACAAAAGTTTGGAGCATTAAACATCTTGTGACAGCTCTTGGACATTTGCGTCACGCTCTTCTTTTTCTTCACGCATTCACAGGTTGTGACACCACTTCTCGGCCGTTTGGTGTTGGAAAAGCTGTAGCTTGGAAAAAAATGAAATCCAGTCCACAGATGCAAGCTCTTGCTCACGTGTTTCTTCGTGATGACAGCATAGACAGCATTCAATCGGCAGGGGAAAAGATGTTTGTCTCACTGTATAATGGCAATGCAGGAGAGAACTTGGATGACCTTCGCTATAGACTGTTCTGTTCAAAAGTAGCAGTTGGAACAACTTTTGTGCAGGTCCACACTCTTCCTCCAACCTCAGCTGCAGCTCGATTCCACAGCTTGAGAGTTTACTTCCAAGTGCAAGAGTGGCTGGGAGGCAAACTGTCAGTAGAACCGACACAGTGTGGTTGGAAACTTGAACATGGCAAGTTCGTGCCAATCACAACTGATCTACCAGCAGCACCAGCAGACTTGCTACAAGTAATCAGGTGCATGTGCAGAAATAACTGTGACACAAGACGATGCAGCTGCAGAAAACATGGACTTGAGTGCACACCTAGCTGTGGAGAATGTTCCGGCGTCAGCTGTTCCAACTCACCAGTACTTGCCATAGACTATGACTAAAGTAAGTTCCTTTGTTTCTTGATTTCGACAAGCCTTGCTGCTTAATACACTGGCTGTACCCCATCCTCATGTTTCCTGCTTCCTCCAAAATTTTACGATTGTTCCTGTCAAAAACAAAACGGGGGCTCCACCGAAGTTGTGTACTGAACTAGCCTGCCCCCCCCGCCCCTCCCCCACCCCCCAACCCTACTGAACTGCCCCTGACAATGTTCGACAATGGTCATGGTGTTATTTTTAAACCTTAACATTTCAATTGTGTTTCTCTTCGCTATTTGGAGCCTTTTTCCTGAGATTTTTCAAATGAGATGCAACATGACAAGGTTTTCAGCAAAATATGTGTCAGGTCATATGGTTGTATGTATGACGTAATCAAATCATCATAAATCAAATATGCAGAGGTGCACACAATTATAATTTTTACAATATGTAGACATGATCTTAGTGAACATGTTACAACAGAGAAACTTTGTGTAACAATTAGTTTTGGGTCATAGTTACTTTTGTCACAGGATGACTACACTAACAGCCCTTGCAGCTGCTTTCTTCACCAGACAGCAGCAGCCCGAGGAGACGATGGCCGACTATACGTCCCATCATCAGTACCTCTGGGCCAAAGTCAACCAGGCTGAAGGCGTTTTTAGTTTACTGATATTCCCCAAACAAGCTGGTGTGCGTGATCATGTGCTAACACAGAACACTCAAGTGATCTTCCTCCTCCCTCTCCCCAAAAAGAAAAAAAATATAGGCACACCGCAAGAATCTTGTTGGAAACTGGACTCACCAGTCAGTGCTGCCTCAGAGAGTGGCCAGGATGCGTGAAAAGGAAACCACCACCATCACCACTGTCTGCCCCACTCCCCACACCAGGGCGTAGAAAGGCATCATGGAAAAGTCTGAGGCACGGTACACACCTGCTACAGCAGCACCTGGTACACACACACACACAGTTTGTAAATGATGACCATGAAATAACATGGTAACAACAATTCATTTCAAGTAATACACTGCAACTCCCAACTTCAGCAATTCTTAGCATTTTAAGGCATATAATTCAATACTGGTGGTGGTGGGGGTTGTGGGGTGGTTGCCTGAAAAAAATTAGACAAAGATCATGAACTCAGTCAATAAATCACTTTCAGAAAAATCCCACATGGGAAGACTGGTCTGGGAAGATTGGTCAATCTTATACAATATCAATAATGGGTGCTGCCTCTCAGAAAAGTTTCAGTGATAAAGAATTCAGGGACATGCCTTGCCAGCTGTCAGGTACGTTGACTTTTTTTTTTTCTCCAGATTTCCTGTTGTAAGCCGCAGCTACGTTCCACTTCACTGCAATGGCAGACTAGTAGTTTGGACAAGATAGGAATCCAGACCCCTGCCAGAGTCTGCACCAGTGGGTCACGGTACTAATTAAGAGGAAATTTTCTATCTAAAGTTACGTTTAAATAACATACTTACCGTGACCTAACTAGTGCAGACTCCAGCAGGGGTCTGACATTCCTGTCCTGTGCAAACTACTATCCGCCTATACGGAGAAAAAAAAACTACGGCCGATAACCTCCCGGAAGTAGGTAACCTCCCCTTTGTCCCGCTGGCTAGCGCCCTCTTTTTCCGGCAGCCATTATGACTCCTGTTCCTGTGCTCTCCATACGGCTAAGTTTTGCTATATTTTCATGGTTATCACAATTACTTTGCTTTTAATCTGATAGACAAGTCTGCTGTCAATTTCAAGCTTAAAAACAAGCAAGCACATTTATACACATAAAATACACAAAACCATTTATGTCAACAGAGTCTGAGATGCCAAGTACTGAAGCAGAGCTGCCTGCTCTATCACTCACACCCTTATCACTGCCAGTTACCTTTCCTTCTCTCCTTGTATGGTTTGCTCATACTTGTCTTTTAAATCGACATTGGAAATGTTTCATAGCTATAATCACGGATGTATTTTCATTTCTATGTAACTGCCAGCCTCAACCTTATTTACCAATCATACTGGTTTTTATTACCCAAGACAATTACCACTTACTGCTGATAACCCCTCCAGTCAAAGGGGAGATAATACCCATGAACAGTATTGCCAGAGGAATCCATCTCCCCAGTCGGTGTTTCCGCAGTCGACAAAACGCGATCAATGTGGCACCAATGTGGACAAGCAAGGAAGAAAACAACGCCCACAAAAACACAGAGTACCAGATTTCTGAAACAAATGTATAATAAACATAAATACAAGATAGATTTCCCTGAAAATTATGCTTTAAAAAAATCTTTTTTAGTGCCAATACTGAAGACAACTCCCAAACTTCTAGTCAACCAATGACTGTCAGAATGGTGAAGAGCATCTGTCATGTTCACAGGATGAGACCCAACAGAAGAAGAAAATTGTTTCATCCGTCACAACCCCACCAGTCACCGTTATTCCATAAGATTCTTTGACATTTCAAAACATGCAAATGCGATCTCTTTCACTAGTTTCTTTTTTGTCTTTTACTGAAATCTGAATGAGCCTTCTCTTACTTCTTAGCAGATTCCTAACCTAATCAGCAAAGCTTTCATTAAATTTAGGGAAAAAAAAAGAAGAAAAAAGAGTAATTCACTAATTGGTTCCTTTTTAAAGACATTTGTTTCGTTTATCTATAGTCTGTTCATCTAAGATGATAATATTAGACTGAAAATAAACGATATTAATATTATTATTATTTGGATTATTATCATTTCTAACATCATGATGATTTTTATCATTAATTAGAAATCTTCTTTTCTGTATATTCAAATGAAAAGGGGGACAGTTGAGGTGGAAGGAGGGGTCAGGGTGAGGGGACTGAGAATGGAAGAGAGAGAGAGAGAGAGAGAGAGAGAGAGAGAGAGAGAGAGAGAAAACAGAATGTGGAAAAAAGTACAAAATGTAAAATGGAAGGGGGTGAGTACATGATCCGAGAAATAAAAAAACCATAATATTGGAAGGGAATGTGTGATTAGGACAAAACAAAAAAATAACAAAAACAATAAAAATCAAATATTGTATGCATTACATCTACAGACTATTTTCAAAGTGGTTATGTGGGGACCTACAATAAACAACCAACTGGACTATTAAACACATAAGTAACTAACTTTAATAATAATAATAATAATAATAAAAACATTTGGAAATACATTTATAACTTTTTCACACACACACACACACACACAGAAAAAAAAAAGAAACTGGTAACACGTGTTCAGTAATTTCTGGAGGCAAAAAAAAGGTTTCATTTCTAAACAGCAGGTCAAAACGTGCTCTAGTTATTTTAAACGTCCCTTGTAAATGCATTCAGTATTTTCACAATATTTTGTGTATCGGGCATTTAGTAATATCCTGAATCAGTGAATGCCATGCTCTTAACAGCCCTGCCAGTTCTTAAAGCATTTAATAAGGCATTTTTTAAGACAATGTTCAAAAGAACATTCATTTACCCGAGAAGGTCCGGAGCTTTCCTGCTGTCAGTGAGATGACATTGAGCACTGAATCATGGGCACCTCCTTTGCCTGAAGACATGGCTGATGATCATTTCTGTCTGCCAGCCACTCACCTGTTAGGTATTAAATTTATAACGTATATATAATATATATATATATTTACACATATAGAACATTATATATATTCCTTAGTTTAATGTAATAAAAGAGATTAACATAGTAAACTTAGTTTTTTAAGTCAACAATTAACTTCACTTGGTTCTCAAACTAGCAAAAGTATCGTAATTAATAAGTAAATAACTACTTTGTTATTTGCTTAAGTATTCATAAAAGTAGTCAATATAAATAAATCCAGTGTATAAAAGTAGAGCTCTGTAAAATCAAACAAATTAATATAACACAATAAGTCTGTGTTAACATTTCACATGATGCAGTAAAACTATTCAAAATACACCGAGAAACATTCATGCCTGCAAAATTCCATAATCTCAACAAAAAGTTGAAAATGGGATATGGAGCCCAGAGTGACTTGAAGCAATCTGCAACATCAAGACGAAATAACTTAAATGGTTTGTATACTGTCCTGGACACACACAAATGTGCCAAAGGAAGTGAGCGAGTTGACAAGACTTCCCAGTAAAGGTGGCATGCTCCTATTTTAACATCTGTCATTTTCAGCGAAGATTTGAAGGCAATTCGAAAGAAAAAAAATGCGCGGGCTTTCTGGTCCTTCCCCAAATACACTAGGTTCAAGCAACATTCTAGATACGCATATTCGTGTCCAATAAAGTGGAGGACCGAGTAACTGGTGACCACTGCTGTGATGCAGCGTTGACACGGACATTGACAAAGTGCATTGTGCCAAAACACGACGATGAAACTAGCATGTATGATTTCGTTTTTGTTTGTTGCTTCACAATACTTTTGTGATGAAATGATCAGACTACCCTGATACACTGCCTAACATTACCAACAAATGTTGAAAACTATCTGCGGCAACCGGTCAGTTCTTCCCGCCGCTTTCCCATCAACCAAAAGATGTCGCCCATCACCCAGCATTCATCACTTCTTTCAAGTGGACAACTTCGGTGTAGTTTCCCTTTAAAGCCATAAATACTAAATACCGGAATCAAGAAAAATGAGCCAGTTTCTTTGGACCAAAGCGTGCGGACTAATCCATATGCGCCTCGCCACATCAGCTTTCGTGTCAAGGGCCTCCAAATTTCAAATTCAATAGGGCAGCACTTTTTTTCCGGGGCCCGGGCTGAAACGGTTCTTTTTTTTGTTTGTTGATTAGACCCTCTACAAGTGAGAGAATAATCAAAATGATGATTGTGGTCGCTAACGAGGAAGAAGAAGAAGGAAAAGAAGAGGAGGAAGAAGAAGAGCTGATGTACCTGATCTTCGCATAAAATCAACGAGCATATCAGGGCTTGAGAGCCTATCCTAGGCCCTAGGTTTGCCAGTGTTAAACATTCAGAACACAGTGTTCAGTATAGTATACTGATACAACGAGAAAAGGGGGAAATACAAGAGAATAAATGCAATAAAGTGAAAGATACGTAGAAGACAAATTATAGAACTAAAACACAAAATAACAATGTTCCACGCTAGGCAAAAGCATGCGCACCCCTACACACGTGTGCACT
This sequence comes from Babylonia areolata, assembly GCF_041734735.1. Classification (NCBI taxonomy): domain Eukaryota; kingdom Metazoa; phylum Mollusca; class Gastropoda; order Neogastropoda; family Buccinidae; genus Babylonia; species Babylonia areolata. The sequence goes on from NC_134884.1 coordinate 2,327,948, forward strand.
GAACCAACGTGCAAAGGACGAGCACTGATCTTTCGAAGTTTTGAAGATTGAAATGACCTTTTAAATTTTGCACATATCGTACAAAAGGTTTGCATTCAATTTACAAAAATAAAGCTTTTTTTCTTTTCTTCGAACCCCGTGTGTTCCAGTGATCGATCCGAAGAGGTTAGTAGGGGAGAAGGAACGACAGTGGAACGTGCAAGTGGTAGCTTTCGATGAAAAGATAAATTCGTCGGCGTTTTGAGTAGAAAGATACGCAGCAGCCACAAACAAGCACCTGTGGTGTGCAGTGAGCATTGCGACAAACGATGGCCACCTCAAAACTGTTCGGGTTTTCTGCAGCCGTGACCAGGTATTGTAAACATTGTTGATACATGACATTCACTTTGTTCGAGCAAGGCGAATGTTTTTGGTGGACAAAGCGTGTCGATGCATGTTCCCATATCAACCTGCAAAATTTCGTCTGCTGAAGTTTGGACTTTGACCGTTTACGGTAAACTTTGTTCACACAAGTGAGTCTATGTTCTAACCCGGTTGTCTGTGTGTGTGTGTGTGTGTGTGTGTGTGTCTGTGTGCCCGTGGTAAACTTTAATATTGACATTTTCTCTGCAAATACTTTGTCAGTTGACACCAAATTAGGCATAAAAATAGGAAAAATTCAGTTCTTTCCAGTCATCTTGTTTGAAACAATATTGCACTTCAGGGTTGGGCACAAAAAAATAAAAAATGAAGCCTAATTATATGCAAGCTGCATTTACTGTTATATTTATATTTTTTGTATTCTCTAAACTTGGCACTTTGATCTGATATTCTGACCCAACAACTAGAGCAGTCATTATTATCATTTTTTGTTCAAACAGGAACTTCTTTTGCTAAGCATGGAAGTTTTATTTATTTTGCAAACATTTTGGTGCAGATAGTTTAAAAGGGAAATTACTCTGTATATTAATGCTAGGGGACTTGATTTGCTTTAAACTGATCTTTCTCATCTTAAACATTACATTTTGAAATTATACTCAATACATAAAAAGCTTGGATTTTTATTTTAAGTGTATCACAAGTGAGTCTTGAAGGCCTTGCCTCTCTTGTTAGTAGTAGTAGTAGTAGTATAGGGACTGGAAGTCATCTGCCTAGACCTCTCGGCCTTTTTATGCCCCCATCGAATCTTTATCTTCACTTCTTCCATTTTATTTTATTTATTTATTTTCATCTTTTGTTTGCTGTTGTTGTTGGGTGGTGTACGCAAGTATATTTCTGCAAGAAACTTTGTTTTATTCATCATAGTAAAAAAAAAAATTCTTTTAAGATGGTGTTGGTGTCAAGGAGATTTTTTAACGTGTTAGTATTTTCTGCATGTTTAACTTCGATTGGCAGTGCATTCCATGTTTGTGCAATTCGGTTAGCCATTGAAGTTTTACTAATGTTGGTGTTGCAGTGTTCTAAACAGATTTACTTTACTGAGTTCCTTGTTCTATCATAGTTAGACATTCTGAAGATATGTCTTGCATTTACATCATTTATGTTATTTAATATCTTTTAAGTTTCAATCAAGTCTCCTCTACCTTTCAGTGAATGTAGATTTAAGTAAGTCTTTATTGGTAACTCATATTCTTGAATTCTTTTAATAATTTTGTTGCCCTTCTTTGGACCTTTTCTAATGTTATACTAATACTATATAATACATTGTCTCTTAACTCACTCAGTATGGCCAGTCCTCTCTTCTCCTCTACGCAGACCCCTCGGATGTCCAGTGGGTGTCTCAATGACCCAACCTTTAGCTTCCGTCGTCAGAATTGTGGTATTCTCTGTCAACATTCACCTCTTCAGTATAAGAGCCTTCCGCTTGCAATATTTTGATGATGGTAATTGGGGTGAAACGCTGTTAACGTCGTCTCTTTCGCCGTTCATATGGAAAGAGTTAAGGTATGGGTGCCACACAATATTACCATATTCCACATGCGATCTAACTAATGCTTTGTATAAATTGAGAAATATATCTTTGTCTAAGTAATTGAAGGCTCACCTATGTTGAATAAGTAACAGAAATTTGTTTTTTGTTACATCTGCTCCAATTATTTGAAATTTTAAAAGAAGCTGTGGAAGGGAAGAAATGTGGATGTAGTAATTTTTTTGCATGCATATAGCAAAGGAGATTTATAACAATAATGATTTATTGTCTGAATCTGTAAAACTGAAAGTTCACTGTTAAAAGCTCACACACACACACACACACACACACACACACACACACACACACACACACACACACACACACACACTTATTTTACAGTCAGGGGATTGACAGGTTGCTTCCACAATCATGTAAAGTAAACATTTTTTTCTGAAGGAAACATACAAGAAATACTATCCAACAATTTGTTGTTCGAAATTGCTGAACCCTTGTTACATAGTAAGTATGGGAGTGGGTTTTTTTTTTATGATGTGATCTACAGATATTTCATTTCTTTTCTGCTGTTGTTCATGTTGTTAATTGTTGATACATTTATTTTTTACAGATTGTTGATCCCACCATTCTAGTTTATCCTTTCTCTGTATATCACCCTTTATTCCACCATCCACACCCCCACCTCTCTCTCTCTCTCTCTCTCTCTCTCCACGCGCGCGCGCACACACACACACACACACACACACACACACACACAGGACTGGGGTGAGATTTCACTTGCAGGTCTTTGTGAGTTACAAGTTATATCAGATGACCTGGGGGATCACAAAAAATTTCAAAGATCACCACTGTTTTTGTTTCAAGGCAGCTGGTGCCAAGCTGTTACTACAATGCAAAACACAGTGGCATTATGTTGGCAGGGCTGAGGCCTGTGTGTTTGAAGTTGAAGCCAGCTGTGTTGAAACAAAATACCTGAGTGCTTTTGACACTGTGTTTTAACTCTTGACTCTGTCATTGTCAGTGATTCATCTCATTCTCTCTCTCTCTCTCCCTCTTTCTCCTTTTTTCTCTCTCTCTCTCTGTTTCTCTTTGTGTGTGTGTGTGTGTGTTTGTCTGTCTCTGTATGTCTGTCTGTCATTCTCTCTCTCTCCCTCATTCTCTCTCTCTTTTTCTGAGAGGCTATGGCCTATTATGAATAAAATGTTCACATTCGCAAATATTCGCATTCTCTCTCTCTTTCTCTCTCTCTCTCTTTCTCTGTGTCTGTCTTCTCTGTCTGTCTGTCTTTCAGAGATCAGATTATACAGATGTATACATGTATGTATGTGTCCCTGATGTGTTTCAGAGGACTGGCGGCACGTGTTTCTTGGTTTCATCGTAGTGCAGTCACCAGACTACCAGCCTATGATGCTGAATTCAGTGCAGCCAAAGAGCGGCTGAATACCTTGAAAGAGGAACCTGACAATACTGTCAAACTTAAGATCTACGCTCTCTTTAAACAGGTGCAATGACTGGTTGTGTTTTCATGTATATCAATGTCAGAATTTGATTTTAAAATGGTAAATTGAATTTTTCTTCTTCTTCCTCATTCGCCTCCCATTAGATGAGCAGCCCAGTGTCCTCGATGAAGGCTGGCGTCCGTCGCAGCTCCTCCAGGGTGCCGTACAGCTTGGCTTCCACTGCTGTCGGTGTTGGCCAGTACTTCCTCCTGGATGCTGCATGCGTCGTACAGTCTTGAATGTGGTCGGTTGTCATTGGTCCCTCACCACAAGGGTACTCTCCACTCTGTCCAATGCCAAATTTTGTGTGCATGTGGTGGAGCAGGCGGTTGTGTCCAGTCCTCAGGTGGAAGATCTTGACCTGTTCCCGTCGTTCCAGCAAATGGTATCTGTCTTCTGGGTTATATTTGGGGTGCTGGAGGCGCCACTTTAGTCCTTGCTGTGTCTTGATGATTGTCTTGATTTCATCGTATGACACCAATTTGTTGGCCTGATCCTTCTATGCACCGTCTTTTGCCAGAATGTTCGCTTTTTCGTTGCCTCTGATGCCACAGTGTGCTGGTACCCATTGTATCACCACTTACTCCACTGGCACTAAGGGCAACAAGGGCTGAAGTGAGATGGTTCTGTTCGGTAAATCAAATGAAACAACAGATATATATATATATATATATATATATATATATATATATATATATATAACCGTACATGTCCATGCAGGAATACATAACACCCACCCCAGTTCAGTCCCTCGTGTAACACAAATGCATTGCCAATGCAAGCATATATATATATATATATAGAGAGAGAGAGAGAGAGGGAGAGTTAATAAATGAAGCTGTAAACTAATACTGTGTAATAGATATGTATAGTTTTACTACTTCTGTTATCATTTTGACAGTTAATGAGATGATACATATGTATGTATATCTGTGTGTATACATATGTATGTGTACATAACTACATGCATGTATATGAATGTGTATTGTGTGTGCGTGTGTTTATGTAAGTTTGTGCCTGCCTATGTGTGCGTATGTGTTAGGGTAGCTGTTAGATACACATGTATGTTAAAATGTATGTATGCAGCGTCTGTGTGTGTGTGTGTGTGTGTAGTCACATTTTGGTATGTGTATGTAACATAGATACGATGTATTATGTTAACAAAAGCGTTTTTGTAAAGCACCTAGAGCAGATTTCTGGATAGTGTGCTATATAAGTATCCATTATTATTATTATTATTATTATGATTCTTCAATTTTTTCTTTCCATGGACATGTGTGTGTGTGACTGGGTGGTGGGTGCATACACCATGGGAATGTTGTTCTCTATACATGTGTGTGTGTGTGTGTTTTCATGTCATGTATGGTGTTTGTGTACTTACATGTGCTTCGGTATATCGCATAATATGATAATGTTGGTGCGTTTAAGTATGTGTACATGTGAGCATCTTCATTTTAAGTGATATGAGTGAGAAACAGTACTTTATAGGCATGTAATTCAATTGCAATCCACTATGACTTTATTCAAAGTAAGGACAAGTCTGGGTAACTTGTAAAGTCAGGGAAGACCTTTTTTGACTCACTTGTGTAAACAAAGTGAGTCTGTGTTTTAACCCGGTGTTCGGTTGTCTGTGTGTGTGTGTGTGTCCGTGTGTCTGTGTGTCCGTGGTAAACTTTAACATTGACATTTTCTCTGCAAATACTTTGTCAGTTGACACCAAATTAGGCATAAAAATAGGAAAAATTGAGTTCTTTCCAGTCATCTTGTTTAAAACAATATTGCACCTCTGGGATGGGCACAAAAAAATTTTAAAAAAAGAAGCCAAATTATATGCAAACTGCATTTACTGTTATATTTATATTTTTTGTATTCTCTAAACTTGGCACTTTGACCTCTTATTCTGACACAACAACAAGAGCAGTCATTATTATCATTTTTTTGTTCAAACAGGAACTTCTTTTGCTAAGCATGGAATTTTTATTTATTTTGCAAACATTTTGGGGCAGATAGTAAAAAAAGGGAAATTACTCTGTAATTAATGCTAGGGGACTTAATTTATCACAAGTGAGTCTTGAAGGCCTTGCCTCTCTTGTTTAATTTGGGATGGAGTTTTTGAAGTCCTGGGAAAGTCATGGAATTTGCCTGTGGGTCATGTCAACAAATGTGGTGGAGTACTTACCCTATTCCTATAACACAGTCGTACTGTGATGTAGGCATTTCATTAAATTGAAAAAAAAAAAAAAGATGATAAGAAGAGCTCTTCAAATGTATTATGTAAGCTTAAGTGTGGATGTGTAGACAGTACTGCTTTGGTACACTTACTGAACAGTTACTGATTAGTTTGCTGCTCCATTTATTACGCCTCTGTCTTTCTCTCTCTCTCTCTCTCTCTCTCTCTCTCTCTCTCTCTCTCTCTCTCTCTCTCGTGCCTCTGTGTGTGTGTGATTTTTATTATACCATGCTTTTTCCTTTATGTACTATTGTATACACATGTCTATGATTTTATGTGGTATTTGTACTATTTGTATTTGTATTTCTTTTCATCACAACAGATTTCTCTGTGTGAAATTCGGGCTGCTCTCCCCAGGGAGAGCGTGTCGCTACACTACAGCGCCACCCCTTTTTTTTTTTGTATTTTTTCCTGCATGCAGTTTTATTTGTTTTTCCTATCAATGTGGATTTTTCTACAGAATTTTGCCAGGAACACCCCTTTTGTTGCCGTGGGTTCTTTTACGTGCACTAAGTGCATGCTGCACACGGGACCTCGGTTTATCGTCTCATCCGAATGACTAGCGTCCAGACCACCACTCAAGGTCTAGTGGAGGGGGAGAAAATATCGGCGGCTGAACCGTGATTCGAACCAGCGCGCTCAGATTCTCTTGCTTCCTAGGCAGACACGTTACCTCTAGGCCATCACTCCACTTATTGTATTGTGTACGCGTGTCTATGACTTCATGTGGTATTGTGTAGTACATGCTGTGACATATATGTAGCATTGTGCAGAGTAGACCCTGTGTGTGTGTGTGTGTGTGCGTGTGTGTGTGCGTGCGTGTGTGTGCCAGTGTAAGGTATGATCGCAACATATTTCAGACCATCGCCTCAGTAAAGCACTTAGAGCTTGGTCTCTGACTCAGGGTAGGCGCTGTATAACTATAAGCATTCACATTATCTGCATGTGTGTGGGGGGTGGGTGGGTGCTGATTATCTGGTTGCGGTTTTCCGCAATTTATCTTTTTTCTTATCTATTATAATCAGTGTGCAGTATAGTAGGCTATGTTTATAATTATATTCAAATAATGTTTCTTAATTCTTTCTGTTTTTACATTAAAAATACTAGTTATTACCTGCAGTGTGTGGATGTATGTATGAAACGGTGTATGTGATATTTTTTACATTTGTATCTTCGTAATATTCGTAAAAGCTGTTGTTGACTTTTACAGTTATGGTCCCCATGTTGTTTACTTGTCTGTGTTGTGATAATGCACCTGACCAAATTTCTCCAGTTGGAGATAATAAAGTTATTCTTATCTTATCTTATCGTATTATCATCTCCTGTGCAGGCCACCATTGGGCAGTGCAACGCTGCCAAGCCTGGCGCTTTTGACTTTGTGGGCAAGGCCAAGTGGGAGGCCTGGAACAGTCTGGGGGCCATGTCTCAGGTATTGTCCGCTTCACCACGCTGTTGTATTTTGTGTGTGTGTGTGTGTGTGTGTGTGTGTGTGTGTGTGTGTGTGTGAGACTATGAGTAAGTGAGAGATCAAGGGTGGGTCATGGGTGTGTATGAAAGGGTTCATGAGTGTGTGTGTGTGTGTGTGTGTGTGTAAAAGAGAGAGACTTTGTGTTTCTGTCATGTGTGTGTGTGTGTGTGAAAGGGTTTGTGAGTGTGTGTGAGAGAGAGAGAGAGAGATTCAAGATTCAAAAACTTTATTACTCAAGGATAAAGATTATAGGCATCGCCCAGTCTTCCAATCTGTCCTTGTGACAACAATAACAACATTAATGATAACGACACAACAATAATAATTTTGTCAACACTGCTACATCTACTGCTACTACTACAAATAGTAATCACCATCATCATCACTAACATCGTAAAAAGTAATAAAACAAATGCATTCACACATTCATATTCATACACCTGCACACACTCTCTCCACTCAACACACACACACACACACATACATACATACATACATACATATACACACACACACACACACACACACACACACACACACACGCACATACAGAGACATGACTGAAGTGAGAAACATATAGCGGACATAAAGAGAACAGAGAAACACAACTTTAACATTGTACATATACAAAAGTGATTAATTTGCTGATGCAGATGTTACAGGTAATAACATCCAGTTAACAGGCGAACAAGTAAAAACATTGAAGCACAAAGGTAGAAATAAAATAAATTCACTGCATGTAAAGGTATAGATACAAACTTCACAAAAAACCATGATTTTCTGTCTTTTTTAGCTGGTTAAAAAAAAAAAAAAAAATGCTTTGTGGGCCTATTGTTTGTGGAGCAGAAGTTTTCGTATGCTTGATTTGAAGGAACGTAATGAAGAGAGAGAGTTTGTGAGTGTATGTTTGTATACTTACAGTGTACAAGTTGTATATGTGTAATGTGAGGCAGTGTGAAGTAGTTTATCATGTTAGATGTGAGAGACAGACAGAAATGATGCACACTGAAATAGAGAGATAGGTGTGTTAAGGTGTAATGTATGCCTTGCATGTCATTACACCTGCACTTGCGTCATTACACCTCCGTGCAATTTATTACACCTCCACACACGTCATTACTACACCTCTGTGTAATTTATTACACCTCCACACACGTCATTACTACACCTCTGTGTAATTTATTACACCTCCACACATGTCATTACTACACCTCTGTGTAATTTATTACACCTCCACACACGTCATTACTACACCTCTGTGTAATTTATTACACCTCCACACACGTCATTACTACACCTCTGTGTAATTTATTACACCTCCACACACGTCATTACTACACCTCTGTGTAATTTATTACACCTCCACACACGTCATTACTACACCTCTGTGTAATTTATTACACCTCCACACACGTCATTACTACACCTCTGTGTAATTTATTACACCTCCACACATGTCATTACTACACCTCTGTGTAATTTATTACACCTCCACACACGTCATTACTACACCTCTGTGTAATTTATTACACCTCCACACACGTCATTACTACACCTCTGTGTAATTTATTACACCTCCACACACGTCATTACTACACCTCCGTGTAATTTATTACACCTCCACACACGTCATTACTACACCTCTGTGTAATTTATTACACCTCCACACACGTCATTACTACACCTCCGTGCAATTTATTACACCTCCATGCACATCATTACTACACCTCTGTGTAATTTATTACACCTCCATGCACATCATTCATTGACATCATTACCCCTCCATGCAATATATTACATCTCTGTTTACATCATTACACCTCCATGCATATGATTACACCTCTGTGCATGTCAACACACCCCCATGCAATTCATTGATACTACATGCAAATGATTACACCTTCAAACATTTTATTACACCCCCATGTACGTCATTACACCTCCATGCTTGCCATTACACCTCCATGCATGTCATTACACCTTCATGAACATTATTACACCACATTGAGCACCTCTCTGCATGTCACTACTCCTCCATACACATAATTACTCCAGCATGCACATCATTACACCTTCATGTAAGTGATTATATACCTCCATGCACAACATTACACCTCCACACATGTCATTACACCTACACTCACGTCATTACACCTACACTCACATAATTACACCTCAACGCATGTCATTATGCCTTTATTCATGTCATTATGCCACCACGTATGTCATTACACCACCGCTCATGTCATTACACCTCCACTCACATTATACCATCACTCACGTCATTACACCTCCACTCACATTATACCACCACTCACGTCATTACACCTCCACTCACGTCATTACACCTCCACTCATGTCACTCACGTCATTACACCTCCACTCACATTATACCACTACTCACGTCATTACACCTCCACTCGTGTCATTACACCTCCACTCACATTATACCACTACTCACGTCATTACACCTCCACTCACGCCATTATACCTCCACTCATGTCATTACACCTTCACTCATGTCATTACACCTCCACTCACATTATACCACTACTCACGCCATTACACCTCCACTCACGTCGTTACACCTCCACTCACATCGTTACACCTCCACTCGCATTATACCACCACTCACGCCATTACACCTCCACTCACATTATACCACCACTCACGTCATTACACCTCCACTGATGTCATTACACCTCCACTCATGTCATTACACCTCCTCTCGCATCATTACACCTCCACACGTCATTACACCTCTCGCGTCATTACACCTCCACATGCATCATTACACCTCCATGTGTCATTACACCTCTTGCGTCATTACACCTCCTCTTGCGTCATTACACCTCCTCTTGCGTCATTACACCTCCTCTTGCGACATTACACCTCCACACGCGTCATTACACCTCTCGCATCATTGCACCTCTTGCGTCATTACACCTCCATGTGTCATTACACCTCCACACGTCATTACACCTCCACACATGTCATTACACCTCCACACATGTCATTACACCTCCTCTCACATCATTACACCTCCATGCGTGTCATTACAGCTTCATGCTTACTGTTTTTTTCTGTGTACGTCATTAACCACCTTATACTTCATTACACCTCCGTGTGCATTATTACACGTCCACGCAATTCAGTACTCCTCCACACACATCATTACACCACCATGCACGTCATTACACCTCCACTCACATCATTACACCTTCACTCAATCCTTCTCACGTCACACCTCCATGCAATTTATTACACCTCCATGCACGTCATTACAACTTCATGCTTATTAATATTATTTTATTTCTATGCATGCATTACACCACCACATACTTCATTACACCTCCATGCACGTCATTACAACTTCATGCTTATTATTTTATTTCTATGCATGCATTACACCACCACATACTTCATTACACCTCCATGCACATAATTACACATCCACGCAATTCATTACTCCTGCATGCACGATCATTACACCTCCACGCATGTCATTACTCCTCCATACACATCATTACACCTCCATGCCTTCACCCTGGAATTGCAGGACGATGCCCAGAAAGAGTACATCACTCTGATCAACAGTCTGGCTGGCGCTGAAGAGCCAGCCTCCTCAGAGCCCCCGGCACCTGAAGATCGCTTCCCTGGGCTGAAGATCACCAAGAAGAACAAGGTCTTCCGCATCCAGCTCAACCGACCCAGCAAGAAGAACGCTCTGACGTGGCAGGTACTTTAAATTACACATACTTAACCGTGACCCACTAGTGCTGACTCCAGCAGGGGTCTGACACTCCTGTCCTGTACAAACTACTATCCACCTATGCGGAGAAAACGAAAGTAGCTACAGCCGATAACTTCCTGGAAGTAGGTAACTTTCCTTTTGCCCCCCTGACTAGCGCCTTCTTTTTCCGGCAGCCATTATGACTCCTGTTGTGCTCTTCATACGGCTAAGGTTTCTTTTTTTTAGTATTTTCTGTCTATCGATTCTCTGGTGTTCTTGTTTTTTGTCAAATTATGTCTTCAACCAGGTCACATAATTATATGGTTCGATTGGGAGATCGGGCTAAAACTTTTGGTTTTGTCAATTGAATTATCTACATTTTGAACATTATTGAATGTTATATTCTTCATGCTCTGACTTGGCAGATACTGTTTTTTTCGGTTTTGGTTTTTGTTTGTTAAATCAGCTACATGTTGAACAATATTGTTCGATATGTTCTTCATAAACAGTTCAGAAATCTGTGAATGTGCATTTTTTTTGGTCCGAACAGTCATCTACCTATTCAACCATATTGAATGTTGTAATACTTGTAAATGATTCAGAAATCTGGGGACGAGCAATACATAAAATTTTAATCATCAAACATTGTTTCTGAACTTTTTGTCAGTATCATTTTTTTGTTGTTGTAATTTTGCTGATAGGAGTCCACAGAGCAGCTCAACAGAATACACATACTACTGAAACCAGTCCCAGTACTCAAAACCAGTTACATACATGGCAGTGCTCAGATAATGTACATCTGGAATCGCAATACAAACAAGAGAGGCAAGGCCTTCAAGACTCACTTGTGGTAAATTAAGTCCCCTAGCATTAATTACAGAGTGATTTCCCATTTTTGCTATCTGCACCAAAACGTTTGCAAAATAAATAAAAATTCCATGCTTAGCAAAAGAAGTTCCTGTTTGAACAAAAAATGATAATAATGACTGCTCTTGTTGTTGTCAGAATATGAGATCAAAGTGCCAAGTTTAGAGAATACAAAAAAATATCAATATAACAGTAAATGCAGTTTGCATATAATTAGGCTTCTTTTTTTAAATTTTTTTTGTGCCCATCCCAGAGGTGCAATATTTTAAACAAGATGACTGGAAAGAACTGAATTTTTCCTATTTTTATGCCTAATTTGGTGTCAACTGACAAAGTATTTGCAGAGAAAATAGCAATGTTAAAGTTTACCACGGACACACAGACACACACACACACACACACACCCACTCACACACACACACAGACAACCGAACACCGGGTTAAAACATAGACTCACTTTGTTTACACAAGTGAGTCAAAAATCAGTCACCCTCTTTCCTCCCCGCACAACATCTGGACTTTGTACTCTGCTTGAAACCAGTCATATACATCAGAATGCTCAATTTGGAAACAAATGATGGGCGGAATAGCCGAGTGGTTAAAGCGTTGGACTGTCAATCTGAGGATCCCGGGTTCGAATCACGGTGACGGCGCCTGGTGAGTAAAGGGTGGAGATTTTTATGATCTCCCAGGTCAACACATGTGCAGACCTGCTAGTGCCTGAACCCCCTTCGTGTGTATATGCAAGCAGAAGATCAAATACGCACGTTAAAGATCATGTAATCCATGTCAGCGTTTGGTGGGTTATGGAAACAAGAATATACCCAGCATGCACCCCCCCGAAAACGGAGTATGGCTGCCTAATGGGGGGGGGGGGGGGGGGGGGGGGGTTAAAAACGGTCATACACGTAAAAGCCCGCTTGTGTACATACGAGTGAACGCAGAAGAAGAAGAAGAAGGAGGAAACGAATGATGAGTATCCAACAGCAGCTGTCAGTCGGTTCTACCTAGCAGGCAGCCTGTTGTGCAAATGACTCTGTGTTTGTAAAGCTCTTGGAGTTTGGTCTCTGAAGATAGATGTGATAATAGTGTTCGTATCTTTTTCCTTTTTTGACTCACTTGTGTAAACTCTGTGTGTGTGTGTGTGTCTGTGTGTCCGTGGTAAACTTTAACATTGACATTTTCTCTGCAAATACTTTGTCAGTTGACACCAAATTAGGCATAAAAATAAGAAAAATTGAGTTCTTTCCAGTCATCTTGTTCAAAACAATATTGCACCTCTGGGATGGGCACAAAAAAATAAAAAATGAAGCCTAATTATATGCAAGCTGCATTTACTGTTATATTTATATTTTTTGTATTCTCTAAACTTGGCACTTTGATCTGATATTCTGACCCAACAACAAGAGCAGTCATTATTATCTTTTTTTTTCTTTTGCTAAGCATGGAAGTTTTATTTATTTTGCAAGCATTTTGGTGCAGAGAGTAAAAAAGGGAAATTACTCTGTAATTTATGCTAGGGGACTTAATTCGCTTTAAACTGATCTTTCTTATCTTAAACATTACATTTTGAAATTATACTCAATACATAAAAAGCTTGGATTTTTTTTTTTTAAGTGTATCACAGGTGAGTCTTGAAGGCCTTGCCTCTCTTGTTTGTGTGTGTCTCAACAGATTTCTCTGTGTGAGATTCGGGCTGCTCTCACCAGGGAGAACATGTGGCTACACTACACTGAGAGCGCCACCTTTTTTTTCTTTTTTTTTTTTCTGCCTGCAATTTTATTTGTTATTGAAGTGGATTTTTCTTCAGAATTTTGCTAATGACAACCCTTTTGTTGCCGTGGATTCTTTTATGTGTGCCAAGTGCATGCTGGATTGGCTTATCGTTTGATCTGAATGTCTAGCATCCAGACCACCTGGAGGGGCAGAAAATACTGGTGACTATGGAATTCCAACCAGTGCACTTAGATTTTCTCACTTCCTGGGCGGATGCTTTACTTCTGGGCCAACACTCATCATCATCATCATCAAATAACGTAGATGTCAACTCACAATACTGAAGATCAGCTGAACAAAGTGGTGTGTTCAGAGATGCCATCTGTTACGATTTTGCCATAATTTGTTACGCTCAACCACAGTTTGTTCCGACGTTACGCCAACGTCAAAATTGTTCTGACAAGTTCATTTTTGACTTCATGGCATGGTCACATGCTTTCCTGTAGTAACATTACCCAGACGCTCTAGACCTATTGATCACGAAGCCAGGGCAGTCTCTACTGACCGTGATCTCACGTGACAATGCTCAGCTTATTGTGTGCGTGTTTACATCGAAACAGCATTGAATGGACCGATCAGCTTAATCATAGCAGTTACACCGTGTTGCACGTAGGCCCAAATGTTTGTATAGCATATAGATACAATGTACATTTGCTTATGTGGCTCAGTGTTCCTACCAGATTCAAAATGTTCTGGTAATGTCCAGTTTTAGCATCCTAAATTATTGCACCTATTGGTTACGTTTCCATGGTTTGCGGGACAAAAAACGGAAAAAGCAAGATGGTGGCATGTTAGTTTTAGTGGCTGAATCTGCATCAAAATGGAGTAAAATAATGTACAAAATAAAAAGTTGAAATCCACCCAAAATGGGTTACATCTACTGATGATAATATTGTTTCATACACACACACAAATTGCTGGTAAAATAGGTTCAACAATTAAGGATGCTTAACTTGGACTTCACCAAATGTTCCTACCAAATTTCCTGATTGATCCTACAAACACTTGACAGGGGTTGGCATCTGCGTGTGTTGCAGATGTAGGCTGATTGATCCTACAAACACTTGACAGGGGTTGGCATCTGCATGTGTTGCAGATGTATGCTGATTGATCCTACAGTTGTACACTGATTGATCCTACAAACACTTGACAGGGGTTGGCATCTGCGTGTGTTGCAGATGTATGCTGATTGATCCTACAGTTGTACACTGATTGATCCTACAAACACTTGACAGGGGTTGGTCATTCGGATGAGATGATAAACCGAGGTCCTGTGTGCAGCATGCACTTAGCGCACGTAAAAGAACCCACAGCAACAAAAGGGTTGTTCCTGGCAAAATTCTGTAGAAAAATCCACTTCGACAGGAAAAAACAAATAAAACTGCACGCAGGAAAAAATACAAAAAAATGGGTGGTGCTGTAGTGTAGCGACGCGCTCTCCCTGGGGAGAGCAGCCCGAATTTCACACAGAGAAATCTGTTGTGATAAAAAGGAATACAAATACAAAATACAAATCTGCGTGTGTTGCAGATGTATGCTGATTGATCCTACAAACACTTGACAGGGGTTGGCATCTGCGTGTGTTGCAGATGTACGCTGACATTGGCAAGGCGCTGAGGGAGGCTGCTCAGGACAAGGATGTGTCTGTGGCGGTGATAACTGGTAGGTCACGCTGACCTCACTGTGACCCACCTCTTCAACGCTGTTTGTTGACCTCTCTTTCTCTGTGTCTCTGCCTGTCTGTCTGTGTCTCTGCCTGTCTGTCTTTGTCTCTCAGTCTCTTTGCCTCCCTCTCTTTGTCTCGCTGACTGTCTTTCTCTCTGTCTCTCTCTGGTTCTCGCTCTGTCTGTCTCTATCTTTCTGTCTTTCTGTTTCTCTCTCTCTCTTTCTTGCTCTGTGCACATGTGCACGCAGCATACACTGGACACGAGTTTGCACACACACAAAACGTATGCATGTTCATGTTCACACGTTCACACACACACACACAGAATTGCCTCTTCCATTAATAATCACCACTACAAGTTGGTATCACATATATCCTCCAAAGACAGACAGTGGACTTCAGCTCAACATATAATCTGTGGTGATTGTGTATGTATGTGAAAAAGTCAGCTTGGACTGTTGTCTTCTAAGTCATGATGCTGATGTTGTTATACTTCCTTCCACTTTAAGAAAACTAGAAAGAGGAGACTGTTATCTGCAGGCTGCGCACAGCTGGGACTTTATTCATGGGGAAGGCATAAACACAAGTGCCCGGACTAAACGTGTTGTCGGAGACAGTGCATCGGAAACTGGAAATAATGGCTGGTGAATTAAGCCAATTCCCGAGGCCAAACGTGGACTAAAACGGCCAAAATCTATTCCAGCAATTTCGCTGGACTATACTTTGTATACCCAGCATTGTTTTTGATCAGTAGACAGTACTGCAGTTGACTAGAGAGAGTATTTCGCGACAGAATGTTCCTACTAGAATGCTGCTTATGATGCTGATGCTAATAATGATAATATATGATGATTGATAATAACAGTGTTTATTCCTATCAAAATACCACAAAAAGAAAAGAAACATTATATATCCAAAAAATATCACACACAGAGATTTGATTTGAATAGATTTGATTAAAAACAAAAGAGAGGTAACTCATACACAGATCCACAACTTAAGTCAGTGCTGCTTACTCTACCAATTCAGCTGGCACACAGATAGATAAAAGGTACTGGATTTTTCCGATCTCCCAGGTCGACATATGTGCAGACCTGCTAGTGCCTGAACCTCCTTCGTGTGTATACGCACGCAGAAGATCAAATATGCACGTTAAAGATCCTGTAACCCATGTCAATGTTCAGTGGGTTATGGAGACACGAAAATACCCAGCATGCATGAACCACATCAGAGTCATCGGCAAGTCGATGTTGGTCGTGTAACGGAAAGAACCCATTGCTAGCTGAACTGGTAGAGTAAGCAGCACTGACTTGAAGTTGTTGTACCATGTGTATGAAGAGGGTTACCACTCTTTGTTGTTTGTTAATCATTGTATTGTATTGTAATCACTCTTTTTTTGTCACAACAGATTTCTCTGTGTGAAATTCGGGCTGCTCTCCCCAGGGAGAGCGTGTCGCTACAATGAGAGCACCACCCATTTTGTGTGTTTGTTGTTTTTTTTTCTGCTTGCAATTTTATTTGTTTTGCAATTGAAGTGAATTTTTCTACAGAATTCTGCCATGGACAACCCTTTTGTCGCTGTAGGTTCTTTTACGTGTGCCAAGTGCATGCTGCACATGGGACCTCAGTTTGTCGACTCATCTGAATGACTAGTGTCCAGACCACCACTCAAGGTCTAGTGGAGGGGGAGAAAATACTGGTGACTGTGGGGTTCCACCCCTCGTCCTCAGGTTCTCTCCTGGCCTCGCTGTTCTTTCAGTTTGAATTGATTTGATTAACACACACAGACACAGACACACACACACACAAACACCAACACACACACACACCGAGACAAACACACACACAGAAACACACACACACACAAACACACACACACACAAGCACACACACACACAGAGACAAACACACACGCACAGAGACAAACACACACACACACACACACAGACAAACACACACACACACACACACAAACACCAACACACACACACACCAACACACACACAGAGACAAACAAACACACACACACACACACACACACACAGTGTGATTTGAGCGACTGTGTGAAACACCAGGGACAGGAGACTACTACTGCAGTGGGAACGACCTGTCCAACTTCACCAACGTCAAGCCTGAGGACATCCCCCAGATGGCCCTGAACGGGAGGGATGTGCTTGTGTGAGTTGGTCTCCGTCTGTCGGTGGATGTGTTCACTTTACTACTTTTTACAGTGTCGATGATGATGACGATGATGATTATTATCATTCATAGTAGTAGAAGTAGTAGTATTGACAGGAAATTAACAAATTTAGTCATTCGGATGAGACGATAAACCGAGGTCCTGTGTGCAGCATGCACTTAGCGCACGTAAAAGAACCCACGGCAACAAAAGGGTTGTTCCTGGCAAAATTCTGTAGAAAAATCCACATTGATAGGAAAAGCAAATAAAACTGCATGCAGGAAAAAATACAAAAAAAAATGGGTGGCGCTGTAGTGTAGCGACGCGCTCTCCCTGGGGAGAGCAGCCCGAATTTCACACAGAGAAATCTGTTGTGATAAAAAGAAATACAAATAATGAGGCCAGGAGATGAAATGATTGAATGTCCTTTTTCCGATCATTTGACATGTGTACACAGCAGCAAAGACAGAAGAAATGTGCAAACACAAATTAGCTTTTATTCAAGACTGGCATAGCCTCTTTAATCCTGAACAAGCCACACAGAACACATGGACAATACAGTACAAACACATGGTTGCCTCGGTGGTTTTTCAACTGGAAATTAACAAACAATGAGGCCAGGAGATGAAATGATTAACAAATGGTAAAGAGTGGTAACTCTCTCCATTCACAAGGTACACAACTTCAAGTCAGTGCTGCTTACGCTACCGATTCAGCTAGCACACAGGTAAATATAGTAATAAAAAAAAAGTATTTACAAAACTTATCATTATTGTGTCGTTATCGTTATTGTTGTTATTGTTGCCACAGGGACAGATTGGAAGACTAGGAAATGCCTAAAATCTTTATCCCGAAGTAATCAAGTTTTTGAATTTTGTCTCCGTCTGGCTGTCTGTGTCTGTCTCCCTGTCTATGTCTGTCCCTCTCTCAGAACCGAGTATGGAATACTTAGATGTACATGTATGTATGCACAAGTGTGTGATGTGTGTGTGTGTGGTCACATGCGTTGCAGTAACACTTTCATTGGCATGAAATGTGTCTCTTCAGCTTTTGTGCATGTTCCTGTGTGTATGTGTGTGTGTATCTGTATGTGTCTGTGAGTGTGTGTGTGTGTGTGTCTGTATGTGTCTCTGAGTGTGTTTGGGTGGTGGGAGGGGCTGGGGGTTTGGGGGGGGGGCTGATGGTATGTGTGTGTGCTTGGGGTGGGAGGACATTGCAAAACCACTTATTCGTTATGAAATTTTGCTCTTCAACTTTTATATATGTGAGTGTGCATTGTAGGTGTGTGCGCGTGTGCATGCGCGTATGTGTGTGTTCGAGTTATTGCAGTTGCACTCGTTATGAAATTTGGCTCTTCAGCTTGTATACATGTGAGCAAACACAATCGTACATGTAACTGAAGCGTCATCGTGCATGTCTTAGGGACTTTGTGGGCGCCTTCATCGACTTCCCGAAGCCTCTGATCGCCCTGGTGAACGGTCCTGCTGTGGGCATCTCTGTCACGGTGATGGGGCTGTTTGATGCTGTTTACTGTACTGACAAGGTGAGTCCCAGATCTGCTGTTGGTGTGTTGTTTGTGTGTGTGTGTTAGTGTGTTGTGTTGGTGTGTCTGTTCGATGCTGTTTACTGTACTGACAAGGCGAGTCCCAGATCTGCTTTTGGTGTGTTGTTGTG
Organism: Babylonia areolata; assembly: GCF_041734735.1. Taxonomy (NCBI): domain Eukaryota; kingdom Metazoa; phylum Mollusca; class Gastropoda; order Neogastropoda; family Buccinidae; genus Babylonia; species Babylonia areolata. Next base: position 2,346,946 of record NC_134884.1, read on the forward strand.
TGTTTGTGTGTTGTGTTGGTGTGTCTGTTCGATGCTGTCTTCTGTCAGGGTGAGTTAGTGTATGTGTTGGTGTGTTGATGTGTGTGTTGATGAGTGTGTTGGTGTTGTGTGTGTCAGTGTGTGTGTTGGTGTTGTGTGTATGTGTTTGTTCATGTCTGTTCATTCTGTAAAAATCTTTGTGCCTGAAATGCTGGCACTCAAAATGTTAGGCTACATATGTAATCTGGGTTCCTGACAGTTTATTGTCCTCTTTGCCTTTGGTGTATCAGACGTTTTTAAAACATTTTACATTTTCAAAAACTTCCGTGAACCCAGATGGGTGTTCCCTCTCACCACCTTAACTCTCTCCATACGAACGGCGAAAGAGACGACGTTAACAGCGTTTCATCCCAATTACCATCATCAAAATATTGCAAGCGGAAGGCTCTTATACTGAAGAGGTGAATGTTGACAAAGAATACCACAATTCTGACGATGGAAGCTAAAGGCAGGGTCATTCAGACACCCACTGGACATCCGAGGGGTCTGTGTAGAGGAGAAGAGAGGACTGGCCGTACTGAGTGAGTTAAGCGTTTTAAGTCGAATAAACAGTTCACCGCTACAGGCAGCTTTTGTGGACATTGAGGGATCATATTAAATGGACTGACAAGGTGAGTCCTGGATCTGCTGTTGGTGTGTTGTTGTGTGTGTGTGTGCGTTAGTGTGTTGTGTTGGTGTGTCTGTTCTGTGCTGTCTGCTGTACTGACGGTGAGTTAGTGTATGTGTTGGTGTGTTTGTCGGTGTTGTGTGTGTTGATGTTTTTCACGTTTTAACAAAGCGTAACAGCTGCAGCCAACTTTCCTGCACAGGAGATCGATCAGCCTTTACCCCTCGACCGAGTTTGAAGTGAACAAGTATTTGTATTTGTATTTCTTTTTATAACAGATTTCTCTGTGTGAAATTCGGGCTGCTCTCCCCATGGAGAGCGTGTCGCTACACTACAGCGCCACCCATTTTTTTTCCTTTTTTTTCCTGTATGTATTTTGATTTGTTTTTCCTATCGAAGTGGATTTTTCTGCAGAATTTTGCCAGGAACAACCCTTTTGTTGCCGTGGGTTCTTTTACGTGCGCTAAGTGCATGCTGCACACGGGACTTCGGTTTATCGTCTCATCCGAATGACTAGCGTCCAGACCACCACTCAAGGTCTAGTGGAGGGGGAGAAAATTATCGGCGGCCGAGCCGTGATTCGAACCAGCGCGCTCAGATTCTCTCGCTTCCTAGGCGGACGCGTTACCTCTAGGCCATCACTCCACTGGGTTGTTTTGACACGAACCAAAACCTGTGTGACTGAAGGGCTGAGAAGGCCGCTTCTTGTGTGGGAGAGTGATTGAGATTGTGAAGGGAGGCACGGCAGTTCACCCTCTTTCAAAATCGTCCGTTTAATTACACATACTTAACCGTGACCCAACTAGTGCAGACTCCAGCAGGGGTCTGACATTCCTGTCCTGTGCAAACTACTATCCGCCTATGCGGTGAAAATGAAACTATGGCCGATAACCTCCCGGAAGTAGGTAACCTCCCCTTTGTCCAGCTGGCTAGCGCCCTCTTTTTCCGGCAGCCATTATGACTCCTGTTCCTGTGCTCTCCATACGGCTAAGTTTTTTCATCTTTTCTGTCTGTCTGTCGATTCTCTGGCGTTCTTGTTTTTTGTAAAATTTTGTCTTCAACCAGGTCACATAATTATATGGTTCGATTGGGAGATCGGGCTAAAATTAAGGCGCGATTGCAATCGATTCGCGGACACTCTGGGCCCTCTATTTTTGGCCCTCTCAACAACGCCAACCCACCGCCTCCTCCACTTCCTTCGCTTCCTCTGGTTGACTCCAGACGGCAGTTCACCCTCTTTCTTCTTCTTCTTCTTCTTCTGCTGCGTTCACTCGTATACACACGAGTGGGCTTTTACGTGTATGACCGTTTTTACCCCACCATGTAGGCAGCCATACTCCGTTTTTGGGGGTGTGCATGCTGGGTATGTTCTTGTTTCCATAACCCACCAAATGCTGACATGGTTTACAGGATCTTTAACATCCGTATTTCTTCTGCTTGCATATACACACGAAGGGGGTTCAGGCACTAGCAGGCCTGCACATATGTTGACCTGGGAGATTGTAAAAATCTCCACCCTTTACCCACCAGGCGCCGTCACCGTAATTCGAACCCGGGACCCTCAGATTGACAGTCCAACGCTTTAACCACTCGGCTATTGCGCCCGTCTGCCCTCTTTCAGAATCGTTCGTTTAGTCCTCCCTCCGTTCTTTCTTTCATACAGATGGTTTCCTGCCTCACCCGTTCAGCCACAGAGCGCACCTCACGCGGCACACTCTATCTAGGTCACAACTTTGCCCGACTATTGCAGTCTTTTGGCTGTGCGTTCATTCAATTCAATTCAGTTCAATTCAATTCAAAATACTTCATTATCTGCTTCAGCCAAAAACAGAAAATTTTCTTTAGACTCACTTGAAATAAAATGCCCGTCAGCAAACACACCCTTCACTTATCACCATGCACACATCAATTATTATGTAAACAGAAAAGCATGTGGGTAAGATACTATTACAGTATGATTCAGAGTGTAACAACTGTGTGTGCAATTCATGCGTTGGATTGCTTGTGTTTGTGGTTCCATAAAAAGTGTGTATCAGTTTTTTTGTGGGGGGAAAAAAAACATAGTGACAATCCTAGCTCCAGGTGTTGTCTTTCGCCTGACAAAAGCTGGTGTCCAGCACGTATGTGAGTGACTTAATTAACTGACGATTTAAGGTCTATGTGAGGCAGGTCAGACAGTGCTACCCACTGGCACTGTGCCAGGAAGCTGAGTCATTGCAGTGACGGACGCAGTAGCCAAATGGTTAAAGATCCTGTAATCCATGTCAGCGTTCGGTGGTTTATGGAAACAAGAACATACCCAGCATGCACACACCCCAAAAGCGGAGTATGGCTGCCTACATGGCGGGTTAAAAATGGTCATACACGTAAAAGCCCACTCACGTATAATACGAGTGAACGTGGGAGTTGCAGCCCACGAATGCAAAAGAAAAAAAAAATTGCAGTGAGCTGGTGGTGACTTGTGTGTACAATCGTTCTAGTTAGCGGCGTTGCAGAAGAAAGTCACATTTGATATTTAGAAAAATAAAGAGTTAAGAAACATAGCAACAGTAATAGCAGCAGCATTCGGTGTAGTTGTAATTGTGGTGGTAGTGTAGTAGTCACAGTAGTAGTACTTTTCATGGCGGTTTTGATTAGCTCAAGTGTGTGTGTGTGTGTTTGATTGATGGGCCATTGAGTGTCTACACTGCACACATATATGTTCCTCTCAGTAACACATTCAGTGAAGAATTTCATATATATATATATATATATATTATTTTTTTTTTTTTTTTTTCCAAGTGAAAGTCAAGAAAAGTGAAGTTTGTATTATGCTGGTGTTGCATTCAAGTTACAAGATCATAAGCAAAATTGATACAACTACTGCTAAGTACAACTCAAAACACTAACAAAGCAGAAGCAACAGTGACAGTAGCACACACACGCACGCACACACACAGACACACACAGACAGACACACACACACATACACACACGCGCGCGCATTACTGCACACGCACATCCTGTTTACATGTTTTTGACTCACTTGTGTAAACAAAGTATGTTTTAACCCGGTGTTCGGTTGTCTGTGTGTGTGTGTCTGTGTGTCCGTGGTAAACTTTAACCCTTTCGCTGCCAGGAAAGTAAGATTTAAGTGAAATCTATTTGCCAGGGTTTTTTCACAAAAATCGGGTATAAATTTTCAAAAAATTCTGTGCTCTTTGTTATTGGAGAAAGACCCATAAAAGTATACATTTTCTGAAAGGGAAATGAATAAAGAATACAAAACACATGATGTTTTCCCATTTTATATATTTTAAGTGACATGCTGTTGTTTTGAAATTAGTGGTTTGTTTTTTGTCACATTTTCAACTTGTTCATTACAAACATTAGTCCGGTAATTTGCACAAAAATATCATTTTCTGGACAAATGGACATCTGCACACACAAAATCATACTAGAACAACCACAATATAAAAAAAACTGAAAAAGAAATAGATGCATTGTGACTTCTGCAAGTGATAATATGGATGTGAGGCCACGCCCCCTCAGTCTCCACTCCCCTCCTCTTCACCCCTCTCACACCCTCACTTCATCCAGTTCTCATCAGACCGCGTTGGCTGAGTGCCAAGAAAGTAGCTCATACAGTGTCCTGCTAAAAATTTGGTGACCTGTCGTCTGCTAGAGTTGAACAGCCGGCATCACTCACTGATAGTCGCATCTTGGCCACTCTCTTGATTGCTCCCTTTATTTTCTGTCAAATCGTCCTATAAACGTTCACCACTGTCTTCTCCTTCAAATTTATGCTCCAATTCTTTCTGAGCATCAGCTAAAGAAAGTAATCTTGGTTGATTTAGTTCGCCACGAGCGCATGTCTTGAGCACGGAGTCAGTCCGACATTTTGTTGAGTGAGCGAGGAGAGGAGCCAGGCAAAGACTGCGGCCAGTAACCCAACCAAAACGTTCAAATAAAGGACTGCCTTATGACGCAGATGGTGTTTCTAGCTATGAATAGAATCTAGAATGATTCCCCAAGCTAAAGCTACCAGCATTTTTGTCAACGAACTGAATGCAAAGCAGGGAAAAGTCAGAATATTTCGATGACGAGTTATCTCGTCATTGTGGCAGCGAAGCATACATGCTTTCCATGACGAGTTATCTCGTCATGCAGGCAGCCTAGGGGTTAACATTGACATTTTCCCTGCAAATACTTTGTCAGCTGACACCAAATTAGGCATAAAAATAGGAAAAATTCAGTTCTTTACAATCATCTTGTTTAAAACAACATTGCACCTCTGGGATGGGCGCAAAAAAAAAAAAAAAAAAAAAATGAAGCCTAATAATGTGCAAACTGCATTTACTGTTATATCTATATTTTTTGTATTCTCTAAACTTGGCACTTTGATCTGATATTCTGACCCAACAACAAGAGCAGTCATTATTATCATTTTTTGTTCAAACGGGAACTTTTTTTTGCTAAGCATGGAAGTTTTATTTATTTTGCAAACGTTTTGGGGCAGATAGTAAAAAAGGGAAATTACTCTGTAATTAACACTAGGGGACTAGCTCTTTCTCATCTCAAACATTACGTTTTGAAATTATACTCAATACTTTTAAAGTGTATCACAAGTGAGTCTTGAAGGCCTTGCCTCTCTTGTTTTACTTTGTTCTTTCCCACATGTACATCTTTCAAATGAATAGATATGTCACAAAAATGTATTATATTCTGTTGTATTCATTCACACACCTAAAATGTTTGTTTGTGCATGTGCACGCGCATGTGTGCATGTTTGTCTGTGTGTGTGTGTGTGTGTGTGTGTGTGTGCGTGTGTGAAGTCAAGTAAAGTCAAGATTTTATTTCTTGATGGTAAATTGAATAAGCAAGAATTGCTTTTTTACATTGTGTGTGTGTGTGTGTTGGTGGTGGTGGTGGTGGAGTGTAAATAAACAGTTTGTTTAATCTGAAGATACACATCCTTTTGAACGTTTTGTATATTGTATAATATGCTTGCAGATATAAAAATATTCCAAAATAAAGCTTTTTATTATTGTAATTTACAGTAATGTAACATATATAACATTTGGAAATAATGTGCAGACGGGTGTTGGGTTGTAACAGGTGGAAGGTGGAATTAGAGCAGATTAAAACAAAGCTTTAAACACAGGTTATGGATTACAAGGAACACAGGTGCTGGGTGGATGAAAAATTTATGTTTTGAGCAACAGGCGAGTTCAGAAGTCGATGCCTGATGTGCCAAAGCAGTTGTTAGGATCACGTATGGTGCTGAGACTGTCAGAAAGCCAGTCGACAGTGACGATTGAGGTCTTTCAACATTGTGATACGTCAGTTGAGTATTACAACTACATAATCAACATCGTAAAATGGCTCCATTTGGGGAGTACAATAATGCATGCATGCATGCATGTGTGTGTGTGTGTGTGTGTGTGTGAGAGAGAGAGAGAGAGTTGAGTGTCATTTCATGTGCATATGCCTCCTGCATATGTGTGTGTGTGTGTGTAGATATATGCATGTTACAAGCACTTCATGTCTATGGCATGCAACATGCACAGCATTATTTCTTTATAAAGTACATGGTATAATAATGATAATTCAAAATGCATGTTACAAGCATTCCACATACAAAGCATGCTACAAGCACCTCAAATGTATTTTTTTTGTGTGTGTGTTAATGTGTGAATATTACATTCTCTCTCTCTCTTCTCTCCCCTCTCCCTTCCTTAACCCCTAGGCTGCCTGCATGACGAGATAACTCGTCATGGCAAGCATGTATGCTTTGCTGCCTGCATGACGAGATAACTCATCATCGAAATATTCTGACTTTTCCCTGGTTTGCATTCACTTCCTTGGCAAAAATAGTGGTAACTTTAGCCAGGGGAATCTCTCTAGATTCTATTCATAGCTAGAAACCCCATCTACGTCATGAAGCAGTCCTTTATTTGAACGTTTTGGTTGGGTCACTGTCCAAGTGTTTGCCTGACTTCTCTCCTCGCTCGCTCAACAAAATGTCGGACTGACGCCGTGCTCAAGACGTGCGATCGTGACGAACTAAATCAACCATTTATTTCTTTCTTTAGCTGATGCTCGGAAAGAATTGAAGCGTAAATTCGAAGGAGAAGATAGAGATGAACATTTATAGGACGATCTGATAGAAAATAAAGGGAGTATCAAGAGAGTGGCCAAGATGCGACTGTCAGTGAGTGATGCCGGCTGTACAGATGTTAGCAGACGACAGATGACCGAATTAGCAGCAGAGCGATATTCTTGGCACACAGCCAACGTGGTCTGATGAGAACTGAATCAAGTGACCGTGTGAGAGGGGTGAGGAGGAAGGGGGTGGAGACTGAGGGGGCGTGGCCTCACACAATACATTGTGACTTCTCTCTCTTAAAAAAATATATATATTGTGGTTGTTCTAGTATGATTTTGTGTTTGCAGATATCCATTTGTGCAGAACATATGATGTTTTTGTGCAAATTACCTGACTAATGTTTGTAATTAACAAGTTGAAAATGTGACAAAAAACAAAACACTGATTTCAAAACAACAACATGTCACTAAAAATATATAAAATGGGAAAACATCATGTGTTTTATATTCTTTATTCATTTCCCTTTCAGAAAATGTATACTTTTATGGGTTTTTCTCCAATAACAAAGAGCACAGAATTTTTGGAAAATTTATACCCGTTTTTTGTGAAAAAACCCTGGCAAATAGATTTCACTTAAATCTTATTTTCCTGGCAGCGAAAGGGTTAAAAAAGAAAGGGGTGAATTTCAGCTTGCAGAATGAACAGGAATATATAGTCATGTGTGTTGGGAGGGGGCGGGGTGATATAAATTAAATAAAAGGTATGTGTGCGTGCACGTGTATGTGTGTGTTCAACAGTGGGAAGGGGATGTATGATTGGGTTTGGTTTGCTATCATGCTTGTTATCTCTGTGATGCATCACATACTTCACCAAAGTTAATTTGTCTTATCAGAATCATGCATTTATTCTTATACTGATATATATGTACCGGTATAGGTATGTATATATATATATATATATATGTGTGTGTGTGTGTATATATCTACATATATGTGTGTGTGGGTGTGGTGTGTATTTTGTTTAATATCTTGTCACACATACTGGTGACTGTAGGTATTTTGTTAAAGCATTGATTTTCAAATGTTAATGTTATTGTTCAAAAGGTAGGAGATAATGGAGGGTTGAACTGTCAGTTGGAGACATATAGATAGAGAGATAGATAGATGTGAGTATGTATGTGTGTGTGTGTGTAGACAGAGATATTCCCTCATGTGAATGCAAATATTCGCAGACACACCACACTAGCACCGTTGTGTGAGTGTGGTGAGAACTAGCGTGTGGGATGCCGCAATCAAGGCAGTCAGTCCCCCTCTCATTTCCTTCTCCACAGGTGGCCTGTGCAAGGCATGCCGGCTCAGTGGCAGGCCCCGTCCTGTCAGGCACATCTTGCTAAAAGCATCCCATTCTACTGTGCTCTATGCATGGCTTTACTCTGTGCAAGTCATTTTTCTGTTCTGCTGCTCTCGGTTATTCCCTCGGTCTGGAGTTGACCAGAGCCAGAAGTCGTTTCGTTACTTCAGTTTTTTAGTCTTCAGATAAGTAAATGCCACCTGCTTGGAACTAAAGTGCGACGGGCGCCATAGCCGAATGGTTAAAGCGTTGGACTTTCGATCTGAGGGTCCCGGGTTCGAATCACGGTGACGGCGCCTGGTGGGGAAAGGGTGGAGATTTTTCCGATCTCCCAGGTCAACATATGTGTAGACCTGCTAGTGCCTGAACCCCCTTCGTGTGTATATGCAAGCAGAAGATCAAATACGCACGTTAAAGATCCTGTAATCCATGTCAGCGTTCGGTGGGTTATGGAAACAAGAACATACCCAGCATGCACACCCCTGAAAACGGAGTATGGCTGCCTACATGGCGGGGTAAAAACGGTCATACACGTAAAAGCCCACTCGTGTGCATACAAGTGAACGCAGGAGAAGAAGAACTAAAGTGCAAGGAAAAAAACTGCTGTGGAGGGTGATTGTGATGGATTGTGGAGGGAGGGTGAATGCGATTATGAAGAAGGGTGGTTGTGGTCGCAGGCCACGTTCCACACACCGTTCTCCCAGCTGTTAGTGTGTGGAAGGGTGATTGTGAGGGAAGTGTGTGGAAGGGTGATTGTGAGGGAAGTTGATTGTGATCGTGAAGAAGGATGACTCTGGTTGCAGGCCACGTTCCACACGCCGTTCTCCCAGCTGGGCCAGTCCCCGGAGGGCTGCTCCTCCTACTTGTTCCCCAAGATGATGGGCAACGCCAAGGCCGGGGAGCTGCTGCTCTTCAACAGGAAGATCACTGCCCAGGAGGCCTGTGACCGGAACTTGATCACCCGTGTCTTCCCGGAGGACGTGTTTGAGAAAGAGACGGAGGCTTTGGTGGCCTACTATGGGTCCCTCCCCCCTCAGGTATGCATCACGTATTTGAAAAATAAATGGAGGCTTTGGTTAACTGCTGTAGGTATTTGTATTTCTTTTTATCACAACAGATTTCTCTGTGTGAAATTCGGGCTGCTCTCCCCAGGGAGAGCGTGTCGCTATACTACAGCGCCACCCCTTTTTTTGTATTTTTTCCTGTGTGCAGTTTTATTTGTTTTGCCTATCGATGTGGATTTTTCTACAGAATTTTGCCAGGAACAACCCTTTTGTTGCCGTGGGTTCTTTTACGTGCGCTAAGTGCATGCTGCGCACGGGACCTCGGTTTATCGTCTCATCCGAATGACTAGCGTCCAGACCACCACTCAAGGTCTAGTGGAGGGGGAGAAAATATCGGCGGCTGAACCGTGATTCGAACCAGTGTGCTCAGATTCTCCCGTTTCCTGGGCTGATGCGTTACCTCTGGGCCATAACTCTACTATAGGTCTCTCCCTCCTCAGGTATTATGTCCATACATAGAAAGTGAAAGGAAAATGATTAAGTCCCTTGTTATTTGTGCATGCTCAGAGATCCAGTTCTGCTGACAGCCGTTGCATGGAGTTTTGTTCAGTATCCTTTGAACTGGTCTTGTTAAGTTGTATGAGTGCCATACAAAAGATAAGACATCAAAGGCATTGTGAAGTACTTCGAGATTTTGGTGGCCTGCTATGGTTCTCTCCCACCCCAGGTATGTCAGAGGTTTTGGTGGCCTGCTATGGGTCTCTGCCCCCTCAGGTATGTCAGGTTTTGGTGGCCTGCTGTGGGTCTCTCCCACCCCAGGTATGTCAGAGGTTTGGTGGCCTGCTATGGGTCTCTGCCCCCTCAGGTATGTCAGAGGTTTTGGTGGCCTGCTATGGTTCTCTGCCCCCTCAGGTATGTCAGAGGTTTTGGTGGCCTGCTATGGGTCTCTCCCACCCCAGGTATGTCAGAGGTTTTGGTGGCTTGCTATGGGTCTCTCCCACCTCAGGTATGTCAGAGGTTTTGATGGCCTGCTATGGGTCTCTGCCCCCTCAGGTATGTCAGATTTTGGTGGCCTGCTATGGGTCTCTGCCCCCTCAGGTATGTCAGAGGTTTTGGTGGCCTGCTATGGTTCTCTGCCCCCTCAGGTATGTCAGAGGTTTTGGTGGCCTGCTATGGGTCTCTGCCCCCTCAGGTATGTCAGAGGTTTTGGTGGCCTGCTATGGGTCTCTGCCCCCTCAGGTATGTCAGGTTTTGGTGGCCTGCTATGGGTCTCTCCCACCCCAGGTATGTCAGAGGTTTTGGTGGCCTGCTGTGGGTCTCTCCCACCCCAGGTATGTCAGAGGTTTTGGTGGCCTGCTATGGGTCTCTCCCACCCCAGGTATGTCAGAGGTTTTGGTGGCCTGCTATGGGTCTCTCCCACCTCAGGTATGTCAGGTTTTGGTGGTCTGCTATGCGTCTCTCCCACCCCAGGTATGTTGGAGGTTTTCATGGCCTGCTATGGGTCTCTCCCACCTCAGGTATGTCAGAGGTTTTGGTGGCCTGCTATGGGTCTCTGCCCCATCAGATATGTCAGAGGTTTTGGTGTTCTGTTATGGGTATCGGCCACCCCAGGTATGTCAGAGGTTTTGGTGGCCTGCTATGGGTCTCTGCCCACTCAGGTATGTCAGAGGTTTTGGTGGCCTGCTATGGGTCTCTCCCACCTCAGGTATGTCATAGGTTTTGGTGGCCGGCTATGGGTCTCTCCCACCCCAGGTATGTCAGAGGTTTTGGTGGCCTGCTATGGGTCTCTCCCACCCCAGGTATGTCAGAGGTTTTGGTGGCCTGGTATGGTTCTCTCCCACCCCAGGTATGTCAGAGGTTTTGGTGGCCTGGTATGGTTCTCTCCCACCCCAGGTATGTCAGAGGTTTTGGTGGCCTACTGTGGGTCTCCCACCTCAGGTATGTCAGAGGTTTTGGTGGCCTGCTATGGGTCTCTCCCACCCCAGGTATGTCAGAGGTTTTGGTGGCCTGCTATGGGTCTCTCCCACCTCAGGCATGTCAGAGGTTTTGGTGGCCTGCTATGGGTCTCTCCCACCCCAGGTATGTCAGAGGTTTTGGTGGCCTGCTATGGGTCTCTGCCACCCCAGCTATGTCAGAGGTTTTGGTGGCCTGCTATGGGTCTATGCCACCCCAGGTATGTCAGGGTTTGGTGGTCTGCTATGGGTCTCTCCCACCGAGGTATATCAGAGGTTTGGGTGGCCTGCTATGGGTCTCTCCCACCCAGGTATGTCAGAGGTTTTGGTGGCTTGCTATGGGTCTCTCCCACCCCAGGTATGTCAGAGGTTTTGGTGGCCTGGTAAGGTTCTCTCCCACCCCAGGTATGTCAGAGGTTTTGGTGGCCTACTGTGGGTCTCCCACCTCAGGTATGTCAGAGGTTTTGGTGGCCTGCTATGGGTCTCTCCCACCCCAGGTATGTCAGAGGTTTTGGTGGCCTGCTATGGGTCTCTCCCACCTCAGGCATGTCAGAGGTTTTGGTGGCCTGCTATGGGTCTCTCCCACCCCAGGTATGTCAGAGGTTTTGGTGGCCTGCTATGGGTCTCTGCCACCCCAGCTATGTCAGAGGTTTTGGTGGCCTGCTATGGGTCTATGCCACCCCAGGTATGTCAGGGTTTGGTGGTCTGCTATGGGTCTCTCCCACCGAGGTATATCAGAGGTTTGGGTGGCCTGCTATGGGTCTCTCCCACCCAGGTATGTCAGAGGTTTTGGTGGCCTGCTATGGGTCTCTCCCACCCAGGTATGTCAGAGGTTTTGGTGGCCTGCTATGGGTCTATGCCACCCCAGGTATGTCAGGATTTGGTGGCCTGCTATGGGTCTCTCCCACCCCAGGTATGTCAGGGTTTGGTGGCCTGCTATGGGTCTCTCCCACCCCAGGTATGTCAGAGGTTTTGGTGGCCTGGTATGGTTCTCTCCCACCTCAGGTATGTCAGAGGTTTTGGTGGCCTGGTATGGTTCTCTCCCACCCCAGGTATGTCAGAGGTTTTGGTGGCCTACTGTGGGTCTCCCACCTCAGGTATGTCAGAGGTTTTGGTGGCCTGCTATGTGTCTCTCCCACCCCAGGTATGTCAGAGGTTTTGGTGGCCTACTGTGGGTCTCCCACCTCAGGTATGTCAGAGGTTTTGGTGGCCTGCTATGGGTCTCTCCCACCCCAGGTATGTCATAGGTTTTGGTGGCCTGGTATGGGTCTCTCCCACCCCAGGTATGTCATAGATTTTGGTGGCCTGCTATGGGTCTCTCCCACCCCAGGTATGTCAGAGGTTTTGGTGGCCTGGTATGGGTCTCTGCCACCCCAGGTATGTCAGAGGTTTTGGTGGCCTGCTATGGTTCTCTCCCACCTCAGGTATGTCAGAGGTTTTGGTGGCCTGCTATGGGTCTCTGGCCCCTCAGGTATGTGTCACACATAGTGAGGTACATGGAGACTTTGGTATCCAGCTATGGGTCTCTGCCCCCTAATTCAAACACACCATGATCGGCTGCCACTCTTTCTCTGTCTCTGGAACTTGCATTTGGAATGAGCTCCCCCTCTTTCGCCTCGTGAAATCTCTGCATGCAGCTCTTTCAAGTGTGGCCTCAAAACCCACGTCATTCCTTAATTGCTCCCCTCCCCTCTCCCCTGGCCCCTTCCTCTTTCTGGTTTACAGTTTCTCTAGCTTTCTGTCTACATGTATTTTAGTTTTGTCTTCTGTCTTTCACAAGCAGGGTTATGCATGTGTGTGCAAATGACTGGTGCGAAAGTGCTTTTGATTTGTCTGCGCACAAGATTCAGTGCTGTGTAAATACTTCTTGTCATTATTAGTAGTAGTATTATTATCAAAGGCTTTGGTAACCTGTACCTGAACAGTAGTACAGCAGGTGGATGATTAAAATGATGTGTGTGGTGATTGTTTTGGTCAGAGCTAGTAGAACTTCATGACGCTAAACCACGACGCGTGTGTGTCTTCAGAGCTTGCAGTAGTTCTCCAAGACGCTGAACTGTAACACGTGTTTGCAGTGGTTGTTGTTGTTGTCAAAGTTCGCAGTGCTCCAAAACTGCACCATGATGGGTGTATTATCTGTTTTCAGAGCTTGCAGTTATCCAGATCTCTGCACCGTGACTTGTGTGTTATCTGTCCTCAGAGCTTGCAGTTATCCAGATCTCTGCACCATGATGTGAATTTTGTATTCCTTTTCATCACAACAGATTTCTCTGTGTGAAATTCGGGCTGCTCTCCCCAGGGAGAGCGCGTCGCTACACTACAGCGCCACCCATTTTTTTTGTATTTTTTCCTGCGTGCAGTTTTATTTGTTTTTCCTGTTGATGTGGATTTTTCTACAGAATTTTGCCAGGAACAACCCTTTTGTTGCCGTGGGTTTTTTTTACGTGCGCTAAGTGCATGCTGCACACGGGACCTCGGTTTATCGTCTCATCCGAATGACTAGCGTCCAGACCACCACTCAAGGTCTAGTGGAGGGGGAGAAAATATCGGCAGCTGAGCGGTGATTCGAACCAGCGCCCTCAGATTCTCTCGCTTCCTAGGCGGATGCGTTACCTCTAGGCCATCACTCCACTGTGTGTATTATCTGTCCTCAGATCTCTGCACCGAGACATGTGTATTATCTGTCCTCAGATCTCTGCACGGTGATGTGTGTATTATCTGTCCTCAGATCTCTGCACCGTGACGTGTGTATTATCTGTCCTCAGAGCTTGCAGTACTCCAAGACCCTGAACCGAGACGCGGAGCGGGATCTGCTGCACAAGGTGAACCAGGCGGAGTGTGAGCTGCTGGTGGAGAGGTGGCAGTCCAAGGAGTGCATCAACGCCATCATGTCTTTCTTCGCCAAGAAAAAATAACTCTCACTTCTCTTTAGTCGTCGCCCCGCTACCTTTGTCTGGCATGCTGAAGGAGAGAATTGTGAATGTGTGTTGATGAAGTCAGCACGTCGTGTACACTTTTGACATGACGTGCTGACGGATTGAAAAGAACTTGTTCATGAAGTCAGCTGGCATGGCGAAAGTGTACATGACGTGCTGACGGATTGAAAAGAACTTGTTCATGAAGTCAGCTGGCATGGCGAAAGTGTACATGACGTGCTGACGGATTGAAAAGAACTTGTACACTTTCGCCATGCCAGCTGACTTCATGAACATGACGTGCTGACGGATTGAAAAGTGAACGTGTTCATGAAGGCAGCTGGCATGGCGAAAGTGTACATGACGTGCTGACGGATTGAAAAGAACTTGTTCAAATGGCGAAAGTGTACATGACGTGCTGACGGATTGAAAAGTGAACTTGTTCATGAAGTCAGCTGGCATGGCGAAAGTGTACATGACGTGCTGACGGATTGAAAAGTGAACTTGTTCATGAAGTCAGCTGGCATGGCGAAAGTGTACATGACGTGCTAACGGATTGAAAAGAACTTGTTCATGAAGTCAGCTGGCATGGCGAAAGTGTACATGACGTGCTGACGGATTGAAAAGAACTTGTACACTTTCGCCATGCCAGCTGACTTCATGAACATGACGTGCTGACGGATTGAAAAGTGAACGTGTTCATGAAGGCAGCTGGCATGGCGAAAGTGTACATGACGTGCTGACGGATTGAAAAGAACTTGTTCAAATGGCGAAAGTGTACATGACGTGCTGACGGATTGAAAAGTGAACGCGTTCATGAAGTCAGCTGGCATGGCGAAAGTGTACATGACGTGCTGACGGATTGAAAAGTGAACTTGTTCATGAAGTCAGCTGGCATGGCGAAAGTGTACATGACGTGCTGACGGATTGAAAAGTGAACTTGTTCATGAAGTCAGCTGGCATGGCGAAAGTGTACATGACGTGCTGACGGATTGAAAAGAACTTGTTCATGAAGTCAGCTGGCATGGCGAAAGTGTACATGACGTGCTGACGGATTGAAAAGAACTTGTACACTTTCGCCATGCCAGCTGACTTCATGAACATGACGTGCTGACGGATTGAAAAGAACTTGTTCAAATGGCGAAAGTGTACATGACGTGCTGACGGATTGAAAAGTGAACGTGTTCATGAAGTCAGCTGGCATGGCGAAAGTGTACATGACGTGCTGACGGATTGAAAAGAACTTGTTCATGAAGTCAGCTGGCATGGCGAAAGTGTACATGACGTGCTGACGGATTGAAAAGTGAACTTGTTCATGAAGTCAGCTGGCATGGCGAAAGTGTACATGACGGATTGAAAAGAACTTGTTCATGAAGTCAGCTGGCATGGCGAAAGTGTAAATGACGGATTGAAAAGTGAACGTGTTCATGAAGTCAGCTGGCATGGCGAAAGTGTACATGACGTGCTGACGGATTGAAAAGTGAACGTGTTCATGAAGTCAGCTGGCATGGCGAAAGTGCACATGACGTGCTGACGGATTGAAAAGTGAACGTGTTCATGAAGTCAGCTGGCATGGCGAAAGTGTAAATGACGGATTGAAAAGTGAACTTGTTCATGAAGTTAGCTGGCACAGAAAACGTGTACATGACATGCTGACAGACAGGAAACAAGGCTGATAATGTGAGCATGCTACATTGGTTAATGAGTGGATGGTTGTGAAGTGTTGGGTGACTGCTGTATAATTTATGCCATGTGATAAATGTGGTTGACAAAATTATATTTGCTCACATTCTGTAGGCGAACATTCTTGTATGAACAACTACAGTTGTAACTGGAGTTTATTTCTTTGTAGTAAGTAAACAAAAAAAAAAAAAAGAAATCCTGGATTGTGAATGTCTTATTAACAAAACGGCATCTAGTGGCGTGATTTTGAGTGCGTACAAGCGTGTTTACCTCATTTTGTTGTCGCTATTGTTAGTGTTACAACACACACACTTTTATTCACACCACGAAATAACACTTTTATTCATACTCCACACTTTCGTGGACAGGTGAGATAGTCCTTCAGCCAGCCCCTCAAATTAAGGGGGTCGGTACCACTCATAGTGGCAAGTGTTATCATATATTTTTGGAATCGTCTATGTCCCTAGATGTCAGAAAATCATGATAATGTTGTGAACGTGGCAGCTTTCTGCCTGTTATCACGTGATTTCTAACCCCACCCTACCGCGTCGAGAACGCGCACCGTGATCAAGCTCTGTTCTCCCAGAGCCTAAACCATTGAAGATAGAAAAACTATTATTGAACAAAAAAGATGTATAATAGCATGCTAAACAGCTTTTGTTCTTATGAGTATATCAAATTATTATTTGTTCGTGAAATGTAGTGGCGTTTTGAGGATTTCATGACATATTCACACAAAATTCGGCATGTCGTCTTTTGTCAAAGCTAAATCGTTAGATATAGGAAGACACTTTATGAAGCAAAACGAAGCGCATGGGACTTGTGAACAACTTTTATTCTCATAACACTATCAAAATGTTGATCGTTTTGGAAAAGCAATCACTTTTGTGAGTGTCATCAAAGATTACACAACACGACAAAATTCTCAGTTTGTGTTCTGCTCTGCCTAAATGGTTGCAAAGAAAAAAGTATTACTATACAAGAAGATGTAGAATAGCACGCAAAACAACTTTTGTTCTCATACATTTATCAAAATATTAATTCGTTCATGAAATGTAGTGCCGTTTTGAGGATTTCATGACAAAATTCACACAAAATGCGCCACTTCGTCTTTTGTAAAGGCTACCTAGTAAGATATAGGAAGACATATTTAGAAGCAAAACGAAGTGCAAGGGACTTGTGAACAACTTTTATTCTTATAAAACTATAAAAATTGTTAATGGTTTCGGAAAAATCATGGCTTTTGTGAGTTTCATCAAAAACTACGCAACACGACAAAATACTCAGTTTGTCCAAGTCGGTGTAATGCTCTGCCTAAATGGTTGTAGATGTAAATATACAAGTAACGCTAAACAACCAGATGTAGAATAACACGCTAAAGAAAAATTGAGCAGAAATAGATGAAAGTTAAAGTAAAAGATATTGCATTTTGACCGTGGGCACACATGCAAACTGGGGGAGGGGCAAAACAGAGAAAATACTTGAAGAGCTAAATCTATTAAAGGTAAATCAAACTGCAACGTTTGTTTTTATCATTTGATATGTGAAATTATCGCACATTCTTATGATTTAGGGATTAACATAAAGAAAGTAAAATCTATATTTTTCCTATGTTTGTGTCTGTTTCAGACGGCGTCAGAGGGCAGTACTGACCACCAGAAGTACTTCTGATTGATAAGGATCCAGTACTATCATGGCAGAGCTTCCACCTGAAGGAAGACCCGGATTAAAGTCTTCAGCTGACCAGTGACTCATCCACTAACAGACTTACAAATGTGATGAAAATGAGTCTGACTTCTCCAAATTCATTCCAATCATGGGAAACTGCTTGAAGCGCCTAAAATAGGGAATCATGCACCTGTGCTGGATGCTGCCAAGACGGTAGTTGGTATGGAAGTACCAAAAATAAAATGCCATATATACTGCAGAACTGTCTTCACTGTGAAACATACTTTGAACAGCCTGAAAAGAAAAGCAGAGGAACCAGTTCAACCACGTGAGGAAGCTTCGCAGACAAAGTGGCAAAGTCGAGGCCCATCTTCTACTTCAAGAGTTCTTCGAAAACAATGTATATTTTGTGAAAAGTCTTCGAAGTATTTGTAAAAATCTAACGCAAGAGGACAGTTAAATACAGGCAAAAGAACTTCGTGTGGGTAAAACCCTACGTGACATTGCTGTGAAAAAATGTGACACCAAAATAACTGCTGTGACAAGCAGAGACGTGGTAGCAGCTGAGGCACAATACCGTCGGACATGCTACAAATTATACACCAAAGAAACATATATAAGAAACATGTAAAGACAGGTTGCCAACTCAGAAAGAGGCTGATGAGGAAATGCCAGATGATGAAGAAAGGACATATCAGAACGCAGAAGATGCATCGTATGCCTTGCTTTTCAAGCACATCAAAGAAGAACTAATGGCACAGCCAGACATCATTCCTCTAGTGTCTCTTACTGAGAAGTTGAAGATGTTCATGTCAGTGAATGGTATCAAAGACGTCAAAGATTCCACAACTAGATACATCCGTAGAAAGCTTGAGATTAGATTTGGTGAGGAGCTGGTTATGTTTCCAGATGAAAATGGAAAGATTTTAGTGATGCCAGTCACTCTCAGTCCCCACGAACTTGGCCCAATGTATCAGGCACTCAAAATACAGCTGGCCTTGTGGAAATCAGACAGCTCATCGACTGACAAAGTGTTGGATAAAGCATCTCTGCATCTTTGACAAGCAGTGAAAAATTCGCAGAACAAGTCACCATGGCCCATCAGCCCCTCAGATTTGGACACAATGGAATCTGTTTGACCCGCTGATCTGAAATGCTTTCTTCTGGCACTCATTACTGGTGATCCAAACAACGAGAACCCATCAACCAGGAATCGAATCCTAATTGACTCGTTTAACCAAGACATTGTGTTTGCTGTAAGTCATGGGCAACAGAAGACTCCAAAACACATCCTTTTGTAATATGGTCTGAAAAGTCTTACTTGAAACGTGGAGCTGATCAGAACGTTGAACAGGCTAGGACATGGAGTATCATATGAACAGCTTGAAGAGAACGACACAGCACTGTGTCTACAAAAGATAGCAGATTCCATCAACAAGAGAGTGATTCTTCCCAGGAGCAATGTCACGTAGGGTTTTATCCACACGAAGTTCTTTTGCCTGTATTAACTGTTCTCTTGTGTTGGATTTTTTTCAAATACTTCGAAGACTTTTCACAAAATATACATTGTTTTGGAAGAACTCTTGAAGTAGAAGATGGTCCTCGACTTTGCCACTTTGTCTGCGAAGCTTCCTCACGTGGTTGAACTGGTTCCTCCGCTTTTCTTTTCAGGCTGTTCAGAGTATGTTTCATAGTGAAGACAGTTCTGCAGTACCTATGGCATTTTATTTTTGGTACTTCCATACCAACTACCGTCTTGGCAGCATCCAGCACAGGTGCATGATTCCCTATTTTAGGCGCTTCAAGCAGTTTCCCATGATTGGAATGAATTTGGAGAAGTCAGACTCATTTTCATCACATTTGTAAGTCTGTTAGTGGATGATACACTGGTCAGCTGAAGACTTTAATCCGGGTCTTCCTTCAGGCGGAGCTCTGCCATGATAGTACTGGATCCTTATCAATCAGAAGTACTTCTGGTGGTCAGTACTGCCCTCTGACGCCGTCTGAAACAGACACAAACACAGGAAAATATAGATTTTACTTTCTTTATGTTAATCCCTATATCATAAGAATGTGCGATAATTTCACATATCATACCTGTATATTTACAACTGCAACCATTTAGGCAGAGCATTACACCGACTTGGACAAACTGAGTATTTTGTCGTGTTGCGTAATTTTTGATGAAACTCACAAAAGCCATGATTTTTCCGAAACGATTAACATTTTTATAGTGTTATGAGAATAAAAGTTGTTCACAAGTCCCTTGCGCTTCGTTTTGCTTCTAAATATGTCTTCCTATATCTTACTAGGTAGCCTTTACAAAAGACGAAGTGCCGCATTTTGTGTGAATTTTGTCATGAAATCCTCAAAACGGCACTACATTTCATGAACGAAATAATATTTTGAAAATGTATGAGAACAAAAGTTGTTTTGCGTGCTGTTCTACATCTTCTTGTATAGTAATACTTTTTTCTTTGCAACCATTTAGGCAGAGCAGAACACAAACTGAGAATTTTGTCGTGTTGCGTAATCTTTGATGACACTTACAGAAGTGATTGCTTTTCCAAAACGAACAACATTTTGATAGTGTTATGAGAATAAAATTTGTTCACAAGTCCCATGCGCTTCGTTCTGCTTCATAAAGTGTCTTCCTGTATCTAACGATTTAGCTTTGACGAAAGACGACATGCCGAATTTTGTGTGAATATGTCATGAAATCCTCAAAACGCCACTACATTTCACGAACAAATAATAATTTGATATACTTATAAGAACAAAAGCTGTTTAGCATACTATTATACATCTTTTTTGTTCAATAATGGTTTTTCTATCTTCAATGGTTTAGGCTCTGGGAGAACAGAGCTTGATCACGGTGCGCGTTCTCGACGCGGTAGGGTGGGGTTAGAAATCACGTGATAACAGGCAGAAAGCTGCCACGTTCACAACATTATCATGATTTTCTGACATCTAGGGACATAGACGATTCCAAAAGTATATGATAACACTTGCCACTATGAGTGGTACCGATTAACCTGCTGGCTGATGGACTAAGAGAGAGGCAAGGTGACAAGCCGACGTCTCTGGCACCAAACTCCAGCACCCTCCACTATAGTCAAATTCTGGCCCAGATAGTCGGGACAGCAGTTGTCTCCTCTGATGGTCATAGTCAGACACAACTATCATGCAATCACGCATGCACATACACTTGCAAAGACGCACGCACGCATGCACACGCATTCGCAGATCTGCTGCATATACCCATTTACACACTGACATGCACAGAGCCATATATCAACAGAGAGAGACAGAGGAGAGAGAGGAGGGGAGGGGGTCAGAAGTTACATTACAAGATTTAAACTGCAACACATATCAAAGAAAATGGCAAGAACAATAATACAATACATGTACACCTGAAACACGCATGAGATGCATGAAAGA
Organism: Babylonia areolata; assembly: GCF_041734735.1. NCBI lineage: Eukaryota > Metazoa > Mollusca > Gastropoda > Neogastropoda > Buccinidae > Babylonia > Babylonia areolata. The sequence continues at coordinate 2,367,693 of NC_134884.1, forward strand.
AAATGTGGGTATCTCTGGCACCAACCTCCAGCACCACGTGGACACCGGGAGCCTGACATAGATGGAGGCAGCAGGGCTGACTCTGGGCTAAGTGTCGACGGGGAAAGGAAAAGCTGAAACACTCTTGCAAGTACAGTGAATATCCTATAACCATATTGCTGCATGCGCCAGCCACACATGTTGCAAAGTATATATAGTTATTATCTACAGAACGACAGGCCTTTTGTAACGGGGCCTCAAACATCGTTCTGGTCAAGTCTGGTGGTTGAATCGGGAAAAAAATGGGGAGGAGGAGAGCCGGAAGAAGAAGAAATGCAGAGACTTACACACACACACACTGTCCACAACTTGATGCGCTGAAGACAAAGTATAGTAAAAATGTTACATGCATCTGTGGTAATCAGTTCAGCTTGCATCATTGTTTGTTTCACTGTCAGCAGTTACGTACCTTCTTGCCCAAGTATTTCAAAGATAATAACTATTCTGCAGATGATTTTTGGAAGTTATTTCTGATGAGGTTATTGTCGAACTTTCACAGGTATTAGTTCATAGCCCTATTTCTACATTCCTTTAATGTAGTTCAGAATTGTGTTAATGATTTCTGATTATTGTTATCATTATTGAATTGTTACTGCTAATTGTAACTGCATGTTAGTTATGCAATTTTGGTAGTTTTCTACCGTTTCTGTTTTATTCATCCCTCTCCCGTCCCACATGCCCCCTCCCCGCACCCCCTTCCCCCGCACCCGTTTTTTGTTTTTTTGATCGTCTAATATCACTGATAGTGAAAAGACGCTAAATTAAAGAACGAACGAACACATTGTCCAAGAACAGGAAAATAAAACAGAAGAAAGTCGTACATCTTCCAAAGATGCACAAGACGACCGAAATGCAAAGAACCAGGGGACGAGAAAGAAGGGGGGAGTGACGGGCCGGACTGTAAGCAAAGGGACAGGACTCCACGTCCCCACCTCAACACCCACCCACCACCACACCCGAGAGAAAGACAACCCCGTGGTCTGCGCTATGGAGAGAATACTAAGACGGAAGGAAACTGTCCAGAGACTAAATCTAACACCTCTGCCTATGGCAAAACATGTTCACCAAGAGGACATGATTTATACAAACATGACTATTTCCTTAATGTATGGAAAGGGAAAGCAGCGCCCCTCCCGCCCAAGATCTAACAGACCACTGAGCAAAGTATATACATACATATAGCAGTATCTTAAGCAGTATGAAATTACGTGGAAATCATAACGCATCAGCAGACAGAGAAAACACGAATAATAAGTGTATAGCTAAAACAAAAAACGACACTGAACTTGCATAATGCCAGTAAATAGGCTTACCTCAACTGTCAGTGAAACCTGGTTAAAGAAAACCAAAACAAATACAAACATCCAGTGACTGGAACGCAGCCTCTTCCACATGGTCAGGGCATTGGTAAGTTGCAGGGCCTGTAACCCTGGCTGAACGAACTGCCAATGCCCTCCCCTCCAACCGAATACAGAGGAACCGGGCTACCACTGAACAGATCGACCAGAGGGCCTTCCAGTTCAGAAACCGTCTGCCAGTTCAGTTTCAGTTTCAGTAGGTCAAGGAGGCGTCACTGCGTTCGGACAAATCCATATACGCTACACCACATCTGCCAAGCAGATGCCTGACCAGCAGCGTAACCCAACGCGCTTAGTCAGTCAGGCCTTGAGGAAAAAAAGTAAATAAATAATAGATAAATACATAAAAAAAATGCTACTACCGATAATAATATGTATAAAGCGCAAAAAGTTGATGAAGTCAACTATAAGCGTACAAAAAAAAGACAAAAAAAGACAATGATGATAAATGAGCAAATGTTAAAAAAAAAAAAAAAAAAAAAATGCAGACACATTCACACATACACACACATATGCATAACAGATATGCACCAAACATGCAGTTTCCGTCTGCCAAAAAGAGACTGAGAAAACGCCGGAGACAGAAGCTCAAACCTGAACCCTGTGCAGTTCTCTCAGCAAAGCATAATGACCGCACGAGCGGCAAGGCCGGGACACAGTGTCACACGGACACAACAAGTCACACACGCACACACACTCCTCTGTATGGCAAACCTAGATATATATATATATATATATATATCTATATATCTTCTAATGCAAACTGAGGAGAGATGAATAGGGAAAGCAGAGATGACATGAGGCATAGGAAGGGTGGTATAAACAAGTGGACTTTCTTACAAAAAAAAACACCCCAAAAAACAAAACTACCACCACTACCAACAACAACAAAACACTGTACTGTGGATAGACATAAAACAAAAGAAACGCACGAACAAATATGTACATGCATCTAGGTTGACATTATAGCTCTCTCTCTCTCTCTCTCTCTCGTGTTTCTTTGATTTTGTTCATTTTTTTTTCTATGCATCTTACCAACACCATGCTAGTGCCTGTATGCCATGTGTGTGTGTGTGTGTGTGTGTGTGTGTGTGTGTGTGTGTGTGTGTGTGTGTGTGTTGTTTTGATTTATGCATATTTTTTTTCCTCTGTTGTGTATCTCTACTAACACCATGCTTTCATTTTATTAAATATTGTGTAGTGTAGACCCTATTCAGGGCGGGGACTGGATGTAAAAAAGCACACCAGTGCTTATCTATTATCCTCGAAATAAAGAATTTGTCTTGTCTTGTCTTGTCTTGTTGAAAGACAGTGAAAGGAGAAGAATGAAAATGGGCAGGAAGGGAGAAAGTAAAGAACATTTTATTCTGAAAAAAATAAATAATAAAAATAAAGAGAAATATAAAGAGAAGAAAAATCCCAGGATCATACCCATTCCGATCTCCGCCCAAACCTTTCATGAGAGAGAGAGAGAGAGAGAGAGAGAGAGAGAGAGAGAGAGCAAGTAATTGAAATAATGCAGGTGAAAGTAGCAGAAAAAAAAGTGTTGCGGTGGAAGTAAGAAAAAGGTGGTGGTGGTTTTTTCTTAGGGGAACAAAAAACAAACAAAAAAAAAAAAAAAAAAAAAAAAAAAAAGGAAAAAGAAAAAAAAAGTTCCTGTGCCGGGAATCGAACCCGGGCCGCCTGGGTGAAAGCCAGGAATCCTAACCACTAGACCACACAGGAGTTGTGTGGTTTAGTACTGAGAAAAGTTTCAGTCGTGCTGACAGCTGCTCTCACCATTGTCATTTCAGCCCACGGTTTCAAGGAGGTGCGGGCAGACCCATATGAGCTACACACCATTTGCTGTAAAAAAACATGTGCTGCCTTACAGTCACGTCAGTGATAACATACGATCCAAGAGTGGAGAAAATCGATTGTTTTGTGTGTGTGTGTGTGTGTGTGTGTGTGTGTGTGTGTGTGTGTGTGTGTGTGTGTCTATCTGACTCTATTTCTCTCTTCTTTTCTCTCTCTCTCTCTGACTATTTCTCTCTTCTTATATCTCTCTCTCCCTGTCTATCTGACTGTCTCTTCTTCTTCGTCTTCTCTCTCTCTCTCTCTCTCTGTACAATAAAGGAATCGTGATGCAAAAGATTGACAGGTAATGCACCACCAACATTAATAGACACGTTTTCTGTAAATCCATCAAGGACCCCCACCCCCCCAAAAGTCCATATCCCAATGTCACAACCCATAAGGGGTTGCCCTTAAACCCCCCGCACCTCCCCAGACTAACACCCCGACAACACAAAACACAGAGGCATAGATAATTCAGCTCGGTTCTTTACTATTGTTGCACTTGGAATATCCTGGTCCAGACACACAAATTTAAACACTTAACTACAGCAACACTCCTTAGTTACATCATAGCAGCATGACACGGCACAGTTGGCCCCAGTGACGGCAGCACAGATCTATGCGAAAAAAAATGTCAGTTCACTTGAACCTAAATCAAGTTCGTCCATTGAAGACCAGTGTCACTGAACTGGCTTTAGTCACATGCCTGTAGAATCGGAGAGGGTGGAACGGGATGAGGGACTGTGGGTGAGGACGTTGGAAATAAGAGGTCGGGGAAAGGAGTGGGAGTGAGGGAGTTTGGAACGGACAGGGCTGAAGTGGAATGATGGTGGTGGTGGTGTGTCCATCGAGATCGATGATGACCATCGTTGTCATCCAGATGGGGGATGGGGGATGGGGGGAGGGTGGTGGTGGGGTGGGGGGAAGGATGCTCATGAATCTATCTGTGAGTGCGCAGATGGCTGAATAGTCCAATCTGCGCACGAAATGTTCGCTGACAGTTGGGGCAGACAAAGACAGGCATATCATTGTCAGGGAGCTTGTTTGCCCGTGACTTTCTGGCCTGCCTCTTCTCAACAGCTGCAGCAGTCCTGTTGGCCTCGCACAACCTGGCGCCTTTGTGCACAGCAGCGCGCCATTTGTCACGGTCCACTGCAGATTCCTCCCAGGAGTCAGGGTTGATATCAAACGCTTTCAGAGAGACTTTCACAGTATCTCTGAAGCGCTTCTTCTGACCTCCGTGTGATTTCTTCCCTTGTTGCAGCTCGCCATAGAAGAGCCTTTTGGGCAGCCGATGGTCTGGCATGCGCGCCACGTGTCCAGCCCAGCGAAGCTGGGACTGCATCAGGATGGTGAAGATGCTGGGAAGGGTGGCTTTTGCGAGCACCTCTGTGTCAGGGGTCTTGTCTTGCCACTTGATGTTCAGTAGCTTCCTGAGGCATGTTGTGTGGAAGTGGTTCAGCTTCTTGGCATGTCGTTGGTACACTGTCCAAGTTTCGCAGGCGTACAGTAGTGTGGGGAGAACTACTGCTCTGTAGACCTTTAGCTTGGTCTCAAGACTAATGCCTCTTCTGTTCCAGACATTTGCATTGAGTCTACCAAAAGCTGCGCTTGCTCTTGCAATCCTGACGTTCACTTCATCGTCGATTGTCACATTTCGTGACAGTGTGCTGCCAAGGTATGTGAACCGCTCCACCGCACTGAGTCTCTGACCGTTGACTGTGATGTTGGGCTCAACGTCGTGTTTCCCTGGGGCTGGCTGATGGAGAACTTCAGTTTTCCTCGTGCTGATGGTAAGGCCGAAGTTCCTGCTGGCAGTGGCAAACTTGTCGACGCTGAGTTGCATGTCAGCTTCAGATCCAGCGTTGAGGGCACAATCATCAGCAAACAAAAAGTCTCTGATGATGTCTGTCATGACCTTCGTTTTTGCTTGAAGCCTTCTGAGGTTAAACAGCTTGCCATCTGTTCGGTACTTTAGGCCGATTCCAACATCGCCATCTCTGAAAGCATCAGTAAGCATTGCAGAGAACATGAGGCTGAACAGCGTTGGAGCCAGGACGCAGCCTTGCTTGACACCATTTGTGACAGCAAAAGGAGCAGATGTTTCACCACTGTCCTGGACTCGAGCCTGCATGCCTTCATGGAATTGGCTGACCAAGGAAATAAATTTCCGAGGGCATCCGTACTTGGCCATGATCTTCCACAGTCCCTCTCTACTCACGGTGTCGAAGGCCTTAGTGAGGTCGACATAGGTGGAGAACAGATCAGCATTTTGCTCCTGACATTTCTCTTGCAGCTGCCTTGCAGCAAACACCATGTCAGTGGTTCCGCGCTCTTTCCGGAATCCACATTGGCTCTCAGGCAAATGACCTTGATCAAGGTGTGCTGTGAGGCGGTTAAGTAGGATCCTGGCAAGTATCTTGCCTGCGATGGAGAGCAAGGAAATGCCCCGATGGTTATCACAGGCTTGCCGGTTCCCCTTTCGCTTGTACAAGTGAATGATAGATGCATCTTTGAAATCCTGGGGGATCGTCTCTTCTTTCCACATGAGAGTACAGCTGATGAAGCTTCTCAGTCAGCACAGTGCCTCCATCCTTGTAGACCTCTGCTGGTATGGAGTCTGAGCCAGGTGCTTTGCCACCGGATAGCAGACGGATTGCTTTCTGGGTCTCAAGAAGTGTTGGCGGATCGTCCAGTCCTTCGTTGGTGGGGACTTGTGGGAGACGGTCTATGGCTTCATCATTTATGGAGGAAGGGCGATTTAAGACACTGTTGAAGTGCTCAGCCCATCGTTCGAGAATGTTCTCGGTGATCAAGGTATTCCCATCTGCACTGAGGAGGGGGGATGATCCTGAGGATGTGGGGCCGTAGACTTCTTTTAAGGCATCATAGAACCTCTTCATATCGTGCCTGTCAGCATATCCCTGGATCTCATCAGCTTTGTCACTCAGCCACTTATCCTGCATCTGGCGTAACTTTTGCTGAACAGTACTGCGGATGTCATTGTATGCATCCTTTTTTGATGTGGACTTTGGGTTGCTCAGGTGGGCTTGATGCAGACAGCGTTTCTCATCCAGAAGCTGCTTGATTTCATCACAGTTTTCATCAAACCAGTCTTTGTGCTTTCTGGTCATGGGTCCCAGGGTCTCTGAAGCTGTACTATAGATCAGCTCACGCAGGGTCCTCCAGTCAGACTCCACATTCTGGTTGTCCAGAGAGGCGGATTCCAGACAATCTTCCAGCAGCTCCACAAAGGACTGTTTGATGGTGATGCTTTTCAGCTTAGCGATGTTGAGCCGTTTTGGAGCCTTCTGGCCTTGGGGGCGTCTCTTGGGTTGGATTCGAATATTCAGCTTCGAGACTACAAAGCGATGGTCTGTCCAACACTCGGCGCCGCACATGGTCTTTGTTACACGTACATCTTGCCTATCCCTTTTCCTGACGATGACATAATCGATGAGATGCCAATGCTTTGAGCGAGGGTGCATCCATGACGTCCTGTTACGGGTAGGGAGGCAGAAAACTGTTGGTTATCAGCAGTTCGTGCTCTGCACAGGTCTGAAGCAAAAGCAATCCATTTGGGTTGCAGTGGCCCATACCGTGCTTTCCAATCACTCCATCCCAGGAGATGTAGTCAGAGCCAACTCTAGCATTGAAGTCCCCAAGAATGATGAGCTTGTCTGCTTTAGGGATAGCAGCAATGACAGAGTGAAGGTCCTCGTAGAACTTCGCCTTCACTTCATCCGGGTTGGTCATGGTTGGGGCGTAGGCACTGACAATGGTGAGGTGCTTCTGGCCAGATGCCAGTGGGAGTTTCATGGTCATAAGCCTATCGTCGACTCCCTTTGGGATTCCAGCCAGCTTGCTGACAAGTGCTGTTTTTACTGCAAAACCAACGCCAGCCTCACGTCGCTCTTCGCTTCCTCGTCCACTCCAGAAGGTGTAACCAGATCCCCGTTCACAGAGCTCGCCTTCGCCTGCAAGCCGAGTCTCACTCAAGGCTGCGATGTCGATGTTGTATCTGGCGAGTTCGGATGCAACTAGTGCTATTCTCCTTTGGGGTCTGTCCACGTTATCTCTGTCCAGGAGAGTCCTTATGTTCCAAGCACCAATGGTGAGAGGAACGATCCTTGTTTTTTTCTTTTCTTTCTCTTTGTTTCGACCGCTGATGTAGGGTCCCCGCCAGCCGCGGTATGCTGGCCAGGGTGATATGGAGCAGGCAATTTTTAGGGCACCTTTTCTAGCCCCTTCCTCATGCCAGGGAGGTGAGCAGTGCATTCCTAAAGAGGGCTGCTCAGACGCTCAGACGGCTGTCGAGCTCCATCGCTGCTCCTGTCGACGAAGAACGACCCTATGGCCTGAGCCGCCTGCGTGCAGGTCTGCGGCTGCGACTGCCAGTGTACCCACACCTGTCGTTTCGTCGCTCGCCTGTCGCCACAGGACTTGGGGGTGATGAAATGATGAAGGATGAAAGGCCATTTTGGATGACTGATGACTTGCGCGATGAGTTTGTTTAAAGTGAAGAGGAGTTGCGCAACGTCGACCTCACTCTCTCGTCCGGGTCCACCAATTTCCAGTGGCAAGACTAAGTCGAGACGACTGGAGGATGAGCACGGATGCAGTGGATGACCAAGATGTCCTTTCGGTGTCTCATCTTGCTCTCTGCACTCCACAGTGCGTTGCTGTAACCACCTTCCTCTCCGTTGAACCGATAGGTTTCTTCCGCAGATTCTGCCGGATCCAGACTTCGCATACATGGGTAGACACACCCCGGGGGCCAACTGCGTGTGGCATGCACACAGCACAGTGGAACTAGATGGCCGTCGGTGGCTCTCCTGAGCCGACGCCCTTATATGGATCTCCTTAAGGGTGTCTAGCCACCCGCCTCACCAGAAGGGAGCGGTGGAAGTGCCGGTTTAGTCGTCGGCAACCCGACCCTGAACAGGTTGTACTGGATTACAGGTTACCAGTACCAGATCTAATGACCTGACCTGACATAGTCCCTTAAAACACCTCTGGGTATACAAAGTCCAATCTCAATTGGCACTGACGTTCGTTTTTGCCTCTCCACCACTTGCCTCCTTGTCATTTTCTATTTCTAAGCTCTATTGTTCTTAACTTTTGTTTATAACTCGCATAGAATGTTTATATCTCAACCTGCAAGGTCATTCATCACATCTAGTGTTTGTATATATGCACAATACGACAGGAATGAAAACGTTTCTTATTGTCCAGTCTAATTCACAATATTTATGTTGTGATGTTTTCAAACAAAACACAGAATTAAACCCAAAGCCTGGCACCCACCTCTGCACCATCTCCTCCTGCTCTTTGACCATGTGAGCCAGCTGTGTGAAGATGGAGCCCAGCTCCACAATAGTCGACTCTATGCTCCGCATCGTGTCTGCTCGCTCTTGGATGTACGAGTCCTGTTCCTGGACGATCTGTTGCTGCTGGTAGTGGTTGGTGTTGACAGTGTCCATGTTGATGGCCACCTCCCCCCCGTGACTCACCTCATCCTGCAGCAACACCGACCCCGTGTGATGTCCACTGAAAAGGCGAATCCTGGAGTCCCGTCGGGGTGGCAGTCAGGGGAAACCCACAGGAATAAATCACAGGGAACAAATCTGTAACAAGACTCCCATGTCTCTGTAGACTATGCTCTAACTCGTTATGAAAGAGTACCCCTTCCCCTCCCTTTCCTTAAGCAATACACATTACGCAAGTAGGCGAGTAAGTGGATATTGATGCAGTCGCTTCCACACACAAAAAAACTACCAATCCCAAAAAGTGCAGGAACCGCCCATTATTGTTTCTCTCATAATTAAGGAGTTAAACCTGCATATAATACGCAAGACACATTTACCCTAAATGACAATTTGTCGTTATTTATAATGCTAGTTTCGCACTGCAGCAACAAAACTCAGTGAGGTAATATTACAAATCACCGTACTACATTTCCAACACGACACAAAAATGTTTTGGGAAATTTAGACACAGTTTTCATTGTAAAGAAGGTATATTTGAAACAATAAATCGAGCCGAATACATGTCAAAATAACACACTTAACAACCTTATCAATTCCCCCCAAAATATCTAGAAATAAAAGAATACTGGATTTAAAAGATTTCCGTTAAAACAATCCCCAAAATGCAAACAAATGTCACAAGTTACGACACTAACACCACGAGGACAAACTAACTATACAACTCCCCCCTCACCTGTCACCAGGAATCAGGCACACCACTGGCCCAGGAGAGAACACAGAACACAGACCCACACAGAGGCAGAAGGGGGTCACACAAGAATCGAACCCCACGACTGTCCAAGAGGGCACCCAACAGCTCGCTTGCTGGCTCGGCGACCCTTCTCCTTCCAAAGCTCGGCACCAAAGGCAAAGCAAAACCCTTCCTTCAAAACGACGTTAACTCCGAACTCATCTCAAGAGTTCAAAATGAGAAGGAATACGGACATGACAGACACATCACAACAGATTCACGTGCTTCAGTTCGGAAATGAACTGAGCATACAGGAGAACGATAGAGCAAGAAGGGGGAGAGAGAAGGAGGGAGGAAGGGAGAGGGGAAAGGGAGAGGGAAAAGGAGAGGAGGGGAAGGGAGACGAACACACGAACACACGCACAATGAATGCCACGAGCCGTGACACCCGATCTCAAGAACTGACTTGTTCAAATCCAGTCTGGTTTACTCAGGCGCCACCCTATGGAACTCACTCCCAGAAACAATTAAACAACACGTACCACTGCCCAACAACCTTAAAAAAACACATTGCCTTTCCCACCTTATGCCATAATGTGTTATGTAAATCGTTCATTTTAATGATACTGTTTGTCAAATGTGTATGGTTGACTGAGAACCTTCCTCGCTCTCTATCCCCCATTCTGGTCTGTGGTGCGGTGTGTGTTGTGTGTGTTTGTTTCTTTCATTTTAATTGTTTATTTTTTTCCCTATGCATTTTACTAACACCAGGCTTGTGCCTGTATGCCGTGTGTGTGTGTGTGTGTGTGTGTGCGTGCGTGCGTGCGTGCGTGCGTGCGTGCGTGCGTGCGTGCGCGCGCGTGTGTGTGTGTGTGTGTGTGTGTGTGTTCTATTTTTTAAATAATTTTTAAATGTATTTCTACTAACACCATGCTTTAATTTTATTCAGTGCTTATCTATTATCCTCGAAATAAAGAATTTTGTCTTGTCTTGTCTCTCTCTCTCTCTCTGTCTCACTCTCTATTTCTCTCTTCTTATCTTTCTCTCTGTCTGACTCTATTCCTCTCTTTATATATATATACCTCTGTCTGTCTGACTTTCTCTCATTCTTCTTCCTCTCCCCCCCCCCCCTA
>NC_134884.1:2380877-2388377 GCF_041734735.1 Babylonia areolata
AGTGTAATATAGGCCTGTGTGGGTTTTTAATGTTTTAAAGTAGCATAACTACTAGCTGCTTATTCGTGTAGGCTACGAGAAAAAAAAAAAAAAAAAAGTACTGCAGCGCCCAATAGGGGACTCGAACCCCTGACCCTCAGATTAAAAGTCTGATGCTCTACCGACTGAGCTAACCGGGCTGCTCTGATCCAACTGGACAATCAGTGATGCTGACGCTGACTGCTCGCGCTTTAAACTGTAGACTGAAATAACATCAAACTTAAAAGGAAAAAGATCATCGGTCTCACAACGTCTTGATACGTTCATACATCCGTGAAAAAGTTCTACCCTTCGTCAGAATCACAGCTGAGTGCGTGATGAAGTAAAGAAATTATCAGCTGCAGTAATCACAGACTGTAGATACGAAACATTTGCATAGATGGAGTGATGGCCTAGAGGTAAGGCGTCCGCCTAGGAAGCGAGAGAATCTGAGCGCGCTGGTTCGAATCACGGCTCACCCGCCTATATTTTCTCCCCCTCCATTAGACCTTGAGTGGTGGTCTGGACGCTAGTCATTCGGATGAGACGATAAACCGAGGTCCCGTGTGCAGCATGCATTAGAAAAATCCACTTCGATAGGAAAAACAAATAAAACTGCACGCAGGAAAAAAACAACAAAAAAATGGGTTGGGCTGTAGTGTAGCGACACGCTCTCCCTGGGGAGAGCAGCCCGAATTTCACACAGAGAAATCAAATACAAATAGAAAACAGGAAGAAGAGAAGATGACGAGAGCTGCTGCCAGGCATCTGCCCAACAGACGCAGCGATTATGGATTTATCAGGACACAGTGACGCCCCCTAGAGAAGTGAAACTGAAACTGAAACCATGATTCCATGTCAGTCAATGTATTGTTACCGCATCCTCCACACCCCAAAGACAGGCACAATTCTTTTTTATTTTATTTTATTTTTATTTTATTTCTTTTTATCACAACAGATTTCTCTGTGTGAAATTCGGGCTGCTCTCCCCAAGGAGAGCGCGTCGCTATACTACAGCGCCACCCATTTTTTTTTTTTTTTTTTTTTTTCCCCGCGTGCAGTTTTATTTGTCTTTCCTATCGAAGTGGATCTTTCTACGGAATTTTGCCAGGAACAACCCTCTTGTTGCCGTGGGTTCTTTTACGTGCTCTAAGTGCATGCTGCACACGGAACCTCCGTTTATCGTCTCATCCGAATGACTGGCGTCCAGACCACCACACATGGTCTAGTGGAGGGGGAGAAAATATCGGCGGCTGAGCCGTGATTCGAACCACGCGCTCAGATTCTCTCGCTTCCTAGGCGGACCTGTTACCTCTAAGCCATCACTCCGACCCATTAAACCCAACCAAACGTTTTCTTATTCTTCTGCGTTCACTCGTATGCACACGAGTGGGCTTTTACGTGTATGACCGTTTTTACCCCGCCATGTAGGCAGCCATACTCCGTTTTCCGGGGTGTGCATGCTGGGTATGTTCTTGTTTCCATAACCCACCGAACGCTGACATGGATTACAGGATCTTTAACGTGCCTATTTGATCTCCTGCTTGCATATACACACGAAGGGGATTCAGGCACTGGCAGGTCTGCACATATGTTGACCTGGGAGATCGTAAAAATCTCCACCCTTTATCCACCAGGCGCCGTTACCGTGATTCGAACCCGGGACCCTCAGATTGAAAGTCCAACGCTTTAACCACTCGGCTATTGCGCCCGTCAAACCCAACCAAACAAAGCAACAACAACAAACAAAACCACCAACCACCACCACCACCAACAACAACAAAAACCAACCAAACAAATAAACACACTTTGAATCTAAGACGAAAATACCCTGAAAGCTGTTCACCTTTTCTCTCTGAATGTGTTCTGTTCAAAGTTTTAGTGACCCCCTACACTAAGATTTCACATGTGCTAGAAACGAACATCTGTTTGTCTGCCTGTCTCTTGCACGCACGTAGGTGAGCACGCGCGTATGCGTACATACATCATGCGCACACACGCACACATCCACATATCTACTACACATACACATGATTTACACACATGTACCGAGCCATATCTCGGCACAGAGAGAGAGAGAGAGAGAGAGAGAGAGAGAGAGAGAGAGAAAGAGAGGAAGTGAGAGAAAGAGACATACAGACAGAGATTTGGTCACATTTACACACATGCACTGTGTCATATCCACATAATGAGAGAGGGAGACAGAGAGAGAGACAGAGACAGACAGCCAGCCAGAGACAGAGGCAGAAATAGAGACAGAGACAGAGAGAGTGACAGCCAGCCAGCCAGCCAGAGATTTGGTAAATATAATAAACATTCAAGTACAGAAAAGAATACTGGTAGACTATATCTACAAGTCAGACACCAGAAGCAAGAAATTCGGTAACAAGTGGTGCAGAAAGTGTGATAATATAGGCCTACATATGATTTAATGTTGTTTTTGTTGTTGTTGTTTTTTTAAGTGGCGTAACTACAAGCGGCGTATTCGTGTAGGCTTTAAAAAAAAAAAAAGAAAAGAAAAAAAAGGCAGCGCCCAATAGGGGACTCGAACCCCTGACCCTCAGATTAAAAGTCTGATGCTCTACCGACTGAGCTAACCGGGCTGCTCTGATCCAACTGGACAATCAATGATGCTGACGCTAACTGCTCGCGCTTGCGATAGAGTGCAGATCTGAAAGCTGAAGCTTTTCTGTTCTGTACATGGACGAAGCATACCCACCTACACACATGCACGCGCACACACACACACACACACACACACACACACACACACACACACATATATATATATATATACACATGCACACACATCCACGCAAACACTCACAAGAATTAAACCGATTCTTTTCACCATTTTTGTGATATGGGTGATTATAAACAAAATAACTCAGAACATGCAGAACATGACAAACATTGATATAATTATGAACTGTGTCTACAGTAGTCACTATGATGTGTAGAATACAATGTGTTAGTAATGCAGGCTGCACTCATTCTCAAAACGCATTCACATATTCAAAACCTATCAAAATAATCTATCAAATGCCTCAAAACTTTACGGAAAGACTAATGATAAAACCATCTCTTCCATACGAGAAAACGGTTGAGACTAACCTGTAGGTGGTGACTTGTCCCATGAAGAGAGTATCCCGACGTTTCGGGCCCTAGGTCCTTCTTCATGGGGAGAAAAATAGAGAATGGAGAAGAAAAGAGAGGGCAAAACCAAGACAGAGGTAAAACTAAGAACTGTGAGGAGTAATCAGAGAAGAAAAGAAAAAAAGAAAAAAAAAAAGAACAGAGAAAAAGGTGAGCAATATTTACAAAGGAAAAGAGGGGAGGATTGTTAAACACTGGAGAGGGGGGTGAGGGTGGGGGTGGAAAAAGAGGGTTTGTGGTTCGCCAAAACATGAACAGGTGTAAGAATATGTGTACTGGTCAGTGTGTGTGTGTGTGTGTGTGTGTGAAGGGAGAGAAAGAAAACGGAGGGGGCGGGGGAGCGGGGGTGGGGAGAGAGAGAGGGAGTGAGAGACAGGGAGGGAGGGAGAGAGAGTGGTGGAGAGGGAGGGGGAGGAGAGAAAAGTGGAGAGAGGTGGGGGGGGGGGGGAGAGAGAGAGAGAATGAGTGTGTGTGTGTCTGAAGGTGGATTACAGGGGGACAGGAGCAGTGAAAAGGGAGGGGAAAAGAGAGAGAAGAGGGCCCAGGGGCGCTAGGGGTCCATCACTCTGGTGTTGATGCCTGCAGGCTGGATGGTCCCCAAGCGGCTGATCACGTGGGACTCCATATGTTTGCGGTATTCTCTGTTACTCGGGTTCTGCCATACAGCTGCCACCTTTGCCTGGGTGTAGTTGTGCAATGGGCTGTTGAAGTGTTGACCTATAGGGTCACTGTAGTTCAGCGGCATTGAGCGAAGGTGCTCTGAGAAACGCTCGTTTAACTCTCTCCATACGAACGGCGAAAGAGACGACGTTAACAGCGTTTCATCCCAATTATCATCATCAAAATATTGCAAGCGGAACGCTCTTATACTGAAGAGGTGAATGTTGACAAAGAATACCACAGTTCTGACGACGGAAGCTAAAGTTTGGGTCACTGAGACACCCACTGGACATCCGAGGGGTCTGTGTAGAGGAGAAGAGAGGACTGGCCGTACTGAGTGAGTTAATGATCGGCAGGTCTCACCCACACAGAGCTTGTGGCACAGAGTGCAGGTCAAAATATACACAATGTCCGTTGACTTGCAAGTGTAACTGGACCGAGGGATGAACTGGCCTTGGGGGCCCACAAAGGTTGTGGAGGCATCGATATGGGCACAGGTCTTACACTTGGCCTCGCCACACGGGCTACATCCAGGGGGAGTGGGGTTACCTGTTTGGTGGCTGAATCTGGTCCTCACAAGTAAGTCACGGAGGGTTTTTTTTTCTCTCTGGAACGCTATCTCTTACATCTTTATTCTATTCGAATGTTGTTCACAATGAAACTGAACGACTTATTCAAATTTCAGTTTTATTATCATTTTGTTATCTGTTTAAATATTGAAATTGAAAGCAAAAGTTTTCTCGACTTCAACGACTTCAGTCTACGGATTATAGCATTACGTATAGGACGAAGAAAGCGTTGAATTGGGGCGTATAAGTTCTTACGAACTGTACAGAATGAGGATATTTCAATAGTAAAATGATATTAATCTCCATGCAGTCACTGATGACAACCTGAATTACCACTTTAGGCATACTCTTTCATCAGGAGACAGCCTTAAATTTATTTTGTGACTGCTGCAACGAAATGATGAAATGAAAAATAAACGACTTATTATTATTATTATTATTTTTAAAAAGAGCGTATTTCTCTGCTTTAGATTCGGTGTTCCCTCTCTCTCTCTCTCTCTATTTCTCTGCTTTAGATTCGGTGTTTTCTCTCTTTCTCTTTCAGTCTCTGCTTTAGATTCGGTGTTCTCTCTCTTTCTCTTTCAGTCTCTGCTTTAGATTCGGTGTTCCCTCTCTCTCTCTCTATTTCTCTGCTTTAGAATCTGTGTTCTCTCTCTTTCTCTTTCAGTCTCTGCTTTAGATTCGGTGTTCTCTCTCTCTCTCTCTCTTTCAGTCTCTGCTTTAGAATCGGTGTTCTCTCTCTCTCTCTTTCAGTCTCTGCTTTAGAATCGGTGTTCTCTCTCTCTCTCTCTTTCAGTCTCTGCTTTAGATTCGGTGTTCTCTCTCTCTCTCTCTCTCTCTCTCTCTCTCAGGTCAGGTCAGGTCATTAGATCTGCTACTGGTAACCTGTAATCCAGTACAACCTGTTCAGGGTCGGGCTGCCTGCGACTAAACCGGCACTCCCACCGCTCCCTTCCGGGACTGGTGAGGCGGGTGGCTAGACACCCTTATGGAGATCCATAAAAGGGCGTTGGCTCAGGAGAGACACCGACGGCCATCTAGCTCCACTGTGCTGTGTGCATGCCAAACGCAGTTGGCCCCCGGGGTGTGTCTACCCATGCATGCGAAGTCTGGATCTGGCAGAATCTGCGGAAGAAACCTATCGGTTCAACGGAGAGGAAAGCGGTTACAGCAACGCACTGTGGAGTGCAGAGAGCAAGATGAGACACCGAAAGGATATCTTGGTCGTCCACTGCATCCGTGCTCATCCTCCAGTCGTCTCGACTTAGTCTTGCCACTGGAAATTGGTGGACCCGGACGAGAGAGTGAGGTTGACGTTGCGCAACTCCTCTTCACTTTAAACAAACTCATCGCGCAAGTCATCATATATATATATATATATATATATATATATATATATAAACAACAACAACAAACCCAACCCAATCATCTATTCCTGGCACTGAGTTCACGCATGCAGCCACTGTAACAACCAGAAAAGGCAAGCTAGTGAAAGAAACAGAAAGATGATATGTAAACAATCAAATACAGATGATGATAAACGGTAGAGAGTCAACAGACTCCAGAAATGAATAAAAATGAATTATATATATATATATATATATATATATATGTGTGTGTGTGTGTGTGTGATAAATTAAAATAATAAAACTAATGGAAAAAGTGTGATACATATCGGCCCTATGTTTCAGTACCCTTAAAAGATTGTAACTGCATGTAGGCTGACCACACTAGCTTTGTAATGTTTCGTGTCAAGAATTAAAAGCTATAGGAAAAAAATAGACTATTATATAATGGTCTTGGCGCGTATGGACTATACGCTATGCATGTGCTAAATCGCCAGGCAACATACTAGGTATTTTATTCTAAAATAAATTATTTTAAAAAAAAAAGAAAAAAGAGGAAAAAGAAGAGAAAGAAAGAAAACGGATGATGATAAAAAAAAATTAAAAAAAAAAGAAAAAAAGGCAGCGCCCAATAGGGGACTCGAACCCCTGACCCTCAGATTAAAAGTCTGATGCTCTACCGACTGAGCTAACCGGGCTGCTCTGATCGAACTACTCAATCAGTGATGCTGAGGCTGACTGCTCGCGCTTGCGATAAGAGTGCAGATCTGAAAGCTGAGGCTTTTCTGTTCGATGCAGTAGGCCTTTCACATGTAACGGGGATAACACACCTCTCTGTTTCAGCACGCACAGTGTGTGTGTGGATTTAGTGCCTCAGTGCATGTGTGTAAATGTGTACGCCGTTGCAGCTGAAATGTGCAGATGTGTGCGCATGCATGCATGTGTGTGTGTTGCGTCTATGCAAGTGTATATGCATGCGTGCTTGTGTGTGTGTGTGTGTGTGTGTGTGTGTGTGTGTGTGTGTGTGTGTGTGTGTGTGTGTGTGCGGATACCTACATGCGTTCTTGAGACAGGCATGCAAACATGTTCATTTCTGTCACGTCACACGTGAAAGCTTAAGAGTAAAACAGCCAGCGTCAGAATCATTGATTTATCAAGTTCAATCATGCAGGTATGTTCGCCAGCAGAGATTCACACACACACATACACGCGCGCGCGCGCTCTCTCTCTCGTTCTCTCTCCCTCCCTTTCTCCCTCTCTTTCATTTGCATATGATTTTATTCCTAAGAGAAGACAGAAAGAGGGGGGAGAGAAAGATTTAGACTGATGGATCAATACAGATGTGAAGCACTGTGGTACAGATAGAAATCAACAGACAGTACATCTGCAACAATCCAGTTTGCGTTTCTAAAACAAAACGACGGCAACCCAAAAGAAAGAAACACACACACACACACACACACACACACACACACACACCAAACAAACAAAGCTAAAGACAAAGTACGGCAAGAAAATGTCCATCTTATAGACGTCAGACAGATACTAGGAGACCTTCGTCAATGTAATAGAATTAATGCTCCCAGAGTTATTATTATTATATATATATATATATATATATATATATATATATATATAACACAACAACAACAAAAACAAACAAAACAAAACAAAAAGAAACCCCTACTAATAAACAAATGAATAAATAGCGAAATCTATGCTGGAATGTCTAAACACACACACACAACAAA
>NC_134884.1:2393377-2395877 GCF_041734735.1 Babylonia areolata
AGACGATCGGGAAGAGAAGCATGGACATGGCCGTGATAAACCGGATGTTAGGGTTGTAGGGAGTCCGTGTGCAAACCTCGGGGTGGACAGCGCCGTAGGCTATGGCGGAGAAGAATCCTGGCTCTGGGTTCTGAAGACCGTTGGTGGTTCCTGGGTTGGTGGTCAGCAGCAGGGGGTTCTCGGTGGTGGTGGAGTTGACGGGGCTCGGTAAGGGTGCGGCGCCCACTGTGGGAAGGAAGCCCGCGGATCCGACCATTGCTGCTATCATCACACACACCAGTTCTGCTGGCGGCACGGCCCGCATGGTTAGGGGTCTGTGTGTGTGTGTGTGTGGTGTGTAGTGTAGTGTAGTGTAGTGTTGTGTCGTGTGCGTGCACACTCGCTCGCAGATGGTTTATCTTCTGTCTGATTTCTACAGATCTTATTTGTGTGCGCGTGCGTTCAATATCTTCTCTGTGCACGAGTAAATTTGCTAGACTGCATACGCAATGATCATGTAGACATCTTGTACAATGATCATGTAGACATCTTGTACAATGATCATGCAATGGTTTATCTTCCTCTCTCTTCACGGATGTGCTAGCGCTCACAAGATCTTGCACAATGATTTGCCAGCCGACTTCGTCTGATCACGCTCGGAACAAGACGACTGTGAACCACGCAACGAATATATTGAACCCACTTCCAGAATACACACCACTCAAAGAAACGATCCCTGGTGCATTTCGTTTCTTCAAAAGCCTTCAATGATGTGCATCTAGCTGGTCTATTCTGCAGTGACATAACCCAGCTTGGAAGACACCGTACACAAATAACCATACGTGCTCATGATTCAGAATCACTTTTTTTCTTCTTCTTCATCGGGTGTATGTATGTTCGGATGTGACGACACACTGCTGACGTCAATGACTAAAACGTCATTACCACATTACAGTGAAGCCATATATTTGACGTATTGACTGGTGCCTTCTTGTAGCAGAAGTAGAAGTGGCAGTAGTGGTCGTGGTAGTAGAGACAGGACAAATCAAGGTGTCAACTGTTTAAACAGTCCCCTTCTCGATTCCGTAAAATAACTTGGCACGTAACTTGGCCAAGGTTCTACGACCAGTTTGCCAAAGTTTTAATTCGTCAACTTCAATATGAAAAAAAAAGTAGGCTAAATACTTTTGAGAACAAACCGCCGATTACATTCTCAAATATTTCAACAGATGGCGTTTGTTTTAGTGGAAGTGGATGTTCGTTCCATACTGTTAGTTGCCTCATTTTCGGACTAAGATCTTCACTTTGTATTCAACGCTAAACATTTTTTCAAAGTGTCCGTCTCACTCTTGTTTCCATTTTCCCCACTTCGTCTACACCTGTTCCCTAACAACCCCCTCTTTTCCTTCGCACACACACACAGTCTGCGACCGTTGAAGGGAGGTAATTGCTATTGGTTTCGAGATGTTAAAGAGACACTTCGCTCCCTTTGTTTGATTCTCGGACCCAGCTGCAGGGTGGCGTAATTAGTCATTCTTCAAAGTATTATCACTGTAGAGTCAGAACACGTTTCTCTGCTGTTCGTCTATTTTCCCCACACCCTTGTATTCATGTGCCTTCCCTTCCACCTCACTGCAATCCGACACTGGATGGAATATGGTCAAAGGGAGACTACCGCTATTTGTACATCGACGTGAAATGACTACACTCTTGCTTGTCAATCTTACGCGCGCTGTATTCGTTCTTTAGTTTAACGTCTTTTCACTGTAAAAAATCGAGTGGGAGGAGGGGGAGGGTTAGGGTTTGGGTTACTGCGTACGCATACGAGTAAGTGAAAGTGTGTGTGTGTGTGTGTGTGTGTGTGTGTGTGTGTGTGTGTGTGTGTGTGTGTGTGTGTGAAAATTATTGATTTAAGTTTTGTTTAAAAAAACAACAACAACAAACAACATAACATATTTCAAACGAAAAACTAACAACTATAACAGCGAACCAACTGGACTATTTAACAAGGAGTCGAAAAAGTCATACATTTGCAATGGACTGCGCGCTGTGTGTGTGTGTGTGTGTGTGTGTGTGTGTGTGTGTGTGTGTGCACCTTAGCATGCATGTGTGTGTGTGTGAGCGTACACACACACACACGCGTGTACGTGTGTGTCCCCCTTAATTCCCTCTAAACTGATCCTATCGCTCACTCCTTTTGAACTGCAGTTCCCTACAAGAAGCCAGTCCCTTAATAATTCCATTGGCATCTTTAATGGAGCACCAGTTTAGCTCCTTGGCTGACCGTCGCATTGTCCTTTGCTTGGTGACGTCACAGGGAAAGTTTTCACTGCGTTCGGACAAATCCATATTCGCTACACCGTATCTGCCTGACAGCAGCATAACCCAATGCGCTAATCAGGCTTTGAGTGCATACACATTATAATTATCAGTGACCTGGCAGAGTGGATTTCTTTTTTCTTTTTTTTACATAATTTTACCAAGACAACACTCTCGTTGCCATGGGTTCTTTTTCAGTGCG
>NC_134884.1:2413377-2420877 GCF_041734735.1 Babylonia areolata
AGCAATGGTCACACACACACACACACACACACACACACACACACACACACACACACACACACACACACACGCACATACACACAGAGGAGAACTAGCAATGGTCACACACACACACACACACACACACACTCACACAGAGGAGAACTAGCAATGGTCACACACACACACACACACACACACACACACACACACACGCACATACACACAGAGGAGAACTAGCAATGGTCACACACACACACACACACACACTCACACAGAGGAGAACTAGCAATGGTCACACACACACACACACACACACACACACACACACACACACACACACACAGAGGAACTAGTAATGGCCACACACACACACACACACACACACACACACGCACATACACACACAGAGGTGAACTAGCAATGGTCACACACACACACCCACACACACACACACACACACGCACATACATACACATACACAGGAGAACTAGCAATGGTCACACACACACACACACACACACACACACACACACACACAGGAGAACTAGCAATGGTCACACACACACACACACACACACGAGGTCAGACACCCCCCCAGGGCCCTCAAACAGTCAGATAACTCAAGTGTGTAATTCCCCCGATGTTCTGTCGAAAAGGCAACCGGACCAGACAGAGACTTAGTCCATGGGGGGAAAAAAACAAACACCATGTCCAAACTTTGATCGTGTGAGGGTTAAAAGCACAGCATCGTTCTTAACCCCTTCGCTGCTGGTTGAGGAGTACGCTCGTTAGTGAAGTGATGGTGTTTGAGATATGGTTAGAATTACAGGTTTGGGTTCTGGTCACATTTCCTTAGCTGGATTCTTCCTTTCGGGATTGCATTAGCCAAGGGCCGCTCAGCTTATATCACAGACTGACATAAGCTTCCAGTTCGGTGAGAACTGTACGACCATTGGTTTCTCCACTGCAATGGGAAGTCATTTACAGCTTAGTCTTTTGTGAAGGACTATGACTCTCAAACTAGGAGGAAACACCGCACTGGCTCTTAGTGCTGCAGCCTTGAGGGCTGGTTGGCCTTTGGGAACTATCCCCAACGCCGACTGTCCTGAAGCCTTCTTGGCCGAGGGAGTGGGGATGTAACTTGGGCAAGACACTCTCCCACTATAATCAAATTCTGACCCAGATAGTTGGGACAGCAGTTGCCTCCTCTGCTGTTCTGATGGTCATAGTCGGACACGGCTGACTATCATACATACATAGCCTATGACGGGTGCGGTGGTCAAATGGTCAGAACGCCGGATTCTCGCCCCAGTGTCCTGAGTTCGATCCTACGTCACACCGGGTGGGCCATTTTTCACATCTCCCTTGTCAGCATATGGACATATCTTTTTGTGCATCAACACCCTTCGTGTGTATAAGCACACAGAAGATCAAATACGCAGGTGAAGGTCTTGTACTCACTGTCAACGTTCGGTGGGTTATGGAAACAAGAACATACCCAGCATGCACACCCCCGAAAACGGATTATGGCTGCCTACATGGTGGGGGTAAATAAATAAAACGGCCATGCACGTAAAATGTTATGTGTGTGTGTGTGTGTGTGTGTGTGTGTGTGTGTGTGTGTGTGTGTATGTCTGCGTGTGTGTGTGTGTGTGTGTGTGTGTGTGTGTGTGTGTGTGTGTGTAACTGAAAACTGACTGAATGACACAGGAAACGAACGAATGATGAACATCCTATGACAGCCGTCAGTAGGCTGTACCCAGGTAGGCAGCCTGTTGTGCAAATGACTCGGAGTTGGTAAAAAGCTCGGAGCTTGGTCTCTGGCCGAAGACAGGCGCTCTATAATTATCAGTACCATCATCACCACCTTTGTTTAACAAAACTGTTTGTTTAATACCACTGAAAGGGCAATAAACAGTAGTTATCATAGTTCCAGTCCAAGCCAAAACTGATTTCAATCCACCAAAGATCAACACTAGTTTTTTTTTTAAACCTAGGATAGGCTCTCTAGGTTTGATTATCACGTTGGATTATACGAAGATTAGGCATCCGCTCCCTTTGACACGGTGCGGCGTATATGGATATGTCCACACGCACTGACATCCCCGTTCAAACAGAACAGCACTCACGGGGTTAATTAAGAAGGAGACGTTCCAGACATCATCAAAAGAGTTAATTTACAAGGGGTGGGGTGGAGTGGGGTGAGGGTTGGAATATGGCCAGGACTGAAACATAAAAAGGGAGTTAATTTGGGGAGACGCCCTTGGGAGGGGAGGTAAGTGAAGAGAGGGGCCGGGGGGGGGGGGGGGGGTAGTGGATGTGGCCACACACGCCATGGACTGTGCCATCAGATGACAGAACAACAAATATATCCGGGAGTAGCAGAAGGCTGACACGTGTCTGTGAAAAAAAAAGTTACGTGAGTGTGTGTTGGGAGGGGTGTGTGTGTGTGTGTGTGTGTGTGTGTGTGTGTGTGTGTGTGTGTGTGCGTGCGTTGGGAGGTGTGTGTGTGTGTGTGTGTGTGTGTAAAAGGTACGTGTGTGTGTGTGTGTGAAAGGTACGTGTGTGTGTGTGTGTGGGGGGGGGGGGGGGCGTGGGGGGTGAGTGTGTGTGTGTATGTGTGTGTGTGTGTGTTGGGAGGGGGGGTGAATGTGTGTGTGTGGGTGGGTGGGTGGATGAGTGAGGTGGGGTGGGGTGGGGTGAAAGAGAGAGAGAGAGAGAGAGTGTGTGTGTGTGTGTGAGTGTGTATGTGTGTGGGTGGGGTGGGGTGAGAGAGAGAGGGAGAGTGAGTGTGTGTGTGTATGGGTGTGGGTGGGGTGGGATGAGAGAGAGAGAGAGAGAGAGAGAGAGAGAGAGAGAGAGAGACAGAGACAGAGAGAGAGAGTGTGTGTGTGGAGACAAAGAGTTAAGGGGTCGAGGTGTGGTGAAAGAAGTGACGTCAGGGTGATCCGGCCACTACTAGAGAGAGAGAGAAAGGCAGAGATAAGCCACACACACACACACACACACACACACACACACACACACAGATTTATGTCATCGTTTTCATTTTCTCAAGGAGGCGTCACTGCGTTCGGACAGCATCCCATAAACCAGACCAGCAATATAACCCATCTCCTTTGTTGGGCCTTGAGTGACACGCATATAGATTTGTGTGCCTATCAGAACTAGAACTAACTAGAACCATCCACCATCCATCCATCATCCAATTTGCCATGTTGTAAGCCCAGTCGACCAAAAAGCCCATCTCGGATAAACACACACACACACACACACACACACACACAAACCCAAGAAAACCCGAATCAAAAAAAACGTTTTGAAAAACGAAATAACAAATTTTGTTTGTGATTCACATTGTTGTTGCTGTCGCTGTTGTTGTTAATTCAAACATTATTGCACACACGCAAACTTGCCTGATTCTATCTGAATGAGTTAACGAGTTTATGGTAAAGAAAACAAGACTTAAAAAAACAAAAACAAAAAAAAACAACCCAAGACGTTCTTTTTGGAGCGAAATGAAATTTAACAGATTGAGGCAACCCCGCTGTAAAACGAAACCCTCCCACACGCACTGAAATAATGTCCTTAAATTAAAGAAGGGGAGGGGGGGGGGCAAAAGAAAGAAAAAAAGAAACGATTTGTTTCCGAACATTTGCGTGTCAGTGCGCGTTGTTACCGCCGCCTGTGACTTGTGATCATTATATCTGACTTGGAAAAAACAACAACAAACAAGTAAACAAACAAATGACAAAATACTCTGCAACCTGTTTTGTGAGTCTTTTTTTTTTTCGGAAGTAGTTTGAGTGCGGGTGGTAGGGGTTAGACATGGTAGTAGTAGAAGCAGTAGTAGTAATAGTAGTAGTAGTGCTAGTAGCTGCAGCAGCAGCAGTAGTCGTCGTAGTAGTGGTGGTGGTGGACGCTCCACGTTCCTGCCCCCTCTCTCTCCCTCCCAGTACAAAAGGAATGTGCGGTGTACAGGAGCTAAGACAATGTGCGGTGTACAGGAGCTAAGACAATGTGCGGTGTGCAGGAGCTAAGACAATGTACAGGAGCTAAGACAATGTGCGGTGTACAGGAGCTAAGACAATGTGCGGTGTACAGGAGCTAAGACAATGTACAGGAGCTAAGACAATGTGCGGTGTACAGGAGCTAAGACAATGTACAGGAGCTAAGACAATGTACAGGAGCTAAGACAATGTACAGGAGCTAAGACAATGTGCGGTGTGCAGGAGCTAAGACAATGTACAGGAGCTAAGACAATGTACAGGAGCTAAGACAATGTACAGGAGCTAAGACAATGTACAGAAGCTAAGACAATGTGCGGTGTGCAGGAGCTAAGACAATGTACAGAAGCTAAGACAATGTACAGGAGCTAAGACAATGTGCGGTGTGCAGGAGCTAAGACAATGTACAGGAGCTAAGACAATGTGCGGTGTGCAGGAGCTAAGACAATGTACAGGAGCTAAGACAATGTACAGAAGCTAAGACAATGTGTGGTGTACAGGAGCTAAGACAATGTGTGGTGTACAGGAGCTAAGACAATGTACAGGAGCTAAGACAATGTGCGGTGTACAGGAGCTAAGACAATGTGCGGTGTGCAGGAGCTAAGACAATGTACAGGAGCTAAGACAATGTGCGGTGTACAGGAGCTAAGACAATGTGCGGTGTGCAGGAGCTAAGACAATGTACAGAAGCTAAGACAATGTACAGAAGCTAAGACAATGTGCGGTGTACAGGAGCTAAGACAATGTACAGAAGCTAAGACAATGTACAGGAGCTAAGACAATGTACAGGAGCTAAGACAATGTGCGGTGTACAGGAGCTAAGACAATGTGCGGTGTACAGGAGCTAAGACAATGTGCGATGTTCAGGAGCTAAGAGAATGTGCGATGTTCAGGAGCTAAGACAATGTACTGGAGCTAAGACAATGTACAGAAGCTAAGACAATGTGCGGTGTACAGGAGCTAAGGCAATGTACAGAAGCTAAGACAATGTACAGGAGCTAAGATAATGTGCGGTGTGCAGGAGCTAAGACAAAGTGCGGAGTACAGGAGCTAAGACAATGTGCGGTGTGCAGGAGCTAAGACAATGTACAGGAGCTAAGACAATGTGCGGTGTGCAGGAGCTAAGACAATGTACAGGAGCTAAGACAATGTACAGGAGCTAAGACAATGTACAGGAGCTAAGACAATGTACAGGAGCTAAGACAATGTGCGGTGTGCAGGAGCTAAGACAATGTACAGGAGCTAAGACAATGTGCGGTGTGCAGGAGCTAAGACAATGTGCGGTGTACAGGAGCTAAGACAATGTGCGGTGTGCAGGAGCTAAGACAATCTCAGAGCAATGGATCCTCGCCCTTGGTTTCTGAGTTCAACCCCTCGTTGCACCTGCTGGGTTAAGACATGACCCCCGTGACGGCCTCTCACAGAGATAATGGTTAACTCACGTGCCTGAACCTCCCTCGTGTGTAGACGCATGCACAAGATCAAACACACACACACACACACACACACACACACACACACACGCACACACGTTGAAGATCCTGTAATCCATGTCAGCCTTCGGTAGGTTACGGAGACAACAACATACCCCAGCATGCACACCCCTGAAATCGGAGTACGGCTGCCTACATAGCGGGGGTAGATAAACAAAACGGTCACACACGTAAAATGTTGCATGTCTGTGTGAGTGTGCATTTGTGCGTGACTGAAACCTGATTGAATGACACAGGAAACGAATGATGAGCGCCCAGTTGCAGTCGGCTTTAACCAGGCAGGCAGACTGTTGTACAAATGATTCCACAACTCGCAACAGTGATGGCCTAGAGGTAACGCGTCCGCCTAGGAAGCGAGAGAATCTGAGCGCGCTGGTCCGAATCACGGCTCAGCCGCCGATATTTTCTCCCCCTCCACTAGACCTTGAGTGGTGGTCTGGACGCTAGTCATTCGGATGAGACGATAAACCGAGGTCCCGTGTGCAGCGTGCACTTAGCGCACGTAAAAGAACCCACGGCAACAAAAGGGTTGTTCCTGGCAAAATTATGTAGAGAAATCCACTTCGATAAGAAAAATAAATTAAACTGCACGCAGTAAAAAAAAAAAAAAAAAAAAAAAAGGGTGGCGCTGTAGTGTAGCGACGCGTTCTCCCTGAGGAGAGCAGCCCGAATTTCACACAGAGAAATCTGTTGTGATGAAAAGAAATACAAATACAAATGCAAGGGAATCAATGTCTGTATTTTACACTGAGACATACTTTCACCAAACGTCAATACGACCATTTCGGACCGTATAATTCAGACACATACAGCTGAAAACATGACACGAATTTTTTTTCGTTTTAAAAATCGAGTCTGACAAATCAGACATGTTGGCGTACAACTGGACTGGTTGATATTAACAGTCTTCCAATGGATCATTCCATCAACCGAGAAGAGACCGTTTCACCTGCTGCTGAATTACCAACCATGGGGACCATAACTGTAAAAGTCAACAACAGCTTTTACGAATATTACGAAGATACAAATGTAAAAAAAATATCACATACACCGTTTCATACATACATCCACACACTGCAGGTAATAACTAGTATTTTTAATGTAAAAACAGAAAGAATTAAGAAACATTATTTGAATATAATCATAAACATAGCCTACTATACTGCACATTGATTATATAACAGACAGATAAGATAAGAATAAAGATAAATTGCGGAAAACCGCAACCAGATAATCAGCACACACCCGCACCCCCCACCCCCACCCACCCCGCACACGCGGATTACTTGATTAAACAAGAGTAATAAATATGTTCTCAAATAAAAGCAGTCTCAACAGACTCTTGAGAGAGAGAGATTTCCTGCAATAAATGGAAACCTAAATCAGAGTCAGCAAGTTCCTGAAAGGAGAAGTGAAAAGACTCAGTCCAAATGCTATCGAAAAGCCCCCATGGATTTGTCATGCTGAAATCAAGACTGGCTTCTTTCGTATGGTTTTCAATCCACAGGAGATTGCCGATGTTGGCGGATCAGCTCTCTACCACTGGCTAGACATAAAATCAAAACTATAGGGCTCTAGTTCTAAGGCACTGTGCTGGAAAAAAAAAAGGGGGGCGCGGGGGAGGGGGGTAGGGGGGCGGGTGTGTAACGTCTAGTTAAGTGTTATAAAGCGTTTCTACCACACCACATGTCGTAGTGACTTGGGAGAGAGAGAGAGGGGGGGGGGGGGGGGAAGAGAGAGAGAGAGAGGGGGGGAAGAGGGAGGGGGGGAAGAGGGGGCGTGGGCGTGGGGGTGGGCAGAAGCAGAGAGACAAATAGAGAAAGGGAGAGAGGGAGAGAGAGAGTGTGATAGAGAGAGAGAGACAGAGAGAGAGAGAGTGTGTGTGTGTTTGTGTGAGGCAGAAAAATAGAACGAAAGAGAGACAGACAGACAGACAGACAGAGACTGACATGGAGAGCGAAACAACATTTACAAACGTTAAAGACAGAAACGAGACAGAAAGACCAGTTTCTACCAGA
>NC_134884.1:2423377-2425877 GCF_041734735.1 Babylonia areolata
GCAGCAGCAGCAACAACAACAACAACAACAGCAGCAACAGCAGCAACAACAAAACACAATGAGATGGAAAGAAAGGAGGAAAGAAAGGAAGAAAGAAAGAAAAAAGAAAGGAAGAAAGAAGGAAAGAAAGGAGGAAAGAAAGGAAGAAAGAAAGAAAGGAGGAAAGAAAGAAAGAAAAGAAGAAAGGAAGGAGGAAAGAAAGGAGGAAGGAAAGAAAGGAGGAAATAAAGAAAGGAGGAAAGAAAGGAGGAAAGAAAGGAGAAAAGAAAGAAAGGAAATAAAGAAAGGAGGAAAGAAAGGAGAAAAGAAAGAAAGGAAATAAAGAAAGGAGGAAAGAAAGGAGGAAAGAAAAGAAAGAAAGGAGGAAAGAAAGGAGGAAAGAAAAGAACGAAAGGAGGAAAGAAAGAAAGGAAAAAAGAAAGAAAGGAGAAAAGAAAGGAAGAAAGAAAAGAAGAAAGAAAGAAAGGAGGAAGGAAGAAAGAAAGGAGAAAAGAAAGAAAAAGAAAGAAAGAAGGAAAGAAAAAGAAAGAAAGGAGAAAAGAAAGAAAGGAAGAAAGAAAGAAAAAGAAAGAAAGGAGGAAAGAGAGGAAAAACAAAAACAAACAAACCCCCCCCCACAAAAACAACAACAACAACAACACACCACCTGTGCCCCATGCTGGAAGCACGCACATCTCAGACAGACGTTCCATAAAGTGAAACAGCACAAAGCGAACAGTCTGCCCAGTCCTCACGACAGCGGACGTCACTGACACCAATGCAGTCAACGCACATGCACGACACGAGACAAGTCCACACGAAAAACACGTCCAACGACCAGCGGTGTGATGACTGGGCCACAGGTTCACATCAGACACTGCGTGACCTGTGATTGTCCTGGGAACTGTCTTGATGTGCAACCGACTGCGACTCTCAATTTCAGTCGCTCAAGGAAGCGTTACTGCGTTCCGACAAACCCATATCCGCTTGGCAGATGTCTTACAAGCAGCATAACCCAACGCGCTTGGTCAGGCCTCCAGTGATATGCTTATTATATACATATTTTGCACCAATCAACAACCATCTACCTGAAGATCTAGTCATCAGCCCCATCCACATGTACTATGCGGCCTCTGTTCAAACGTGTGTGTGTGTGTGTGTGTGTGTGTGTGTGTGTGTGTGTGTGTATGTGTGTGTGTGTGTGTGTGTGTGTGTGTGTGAGAGAGAGAGAGAGAGAGAGAGAGAGAGAGAGAGAGTGTGTGTGTGTGTGTGTGTGTATGTGTGTGTGTGTGTGTGTGTGTGTGTGTGTGTGTGTGTGCTTGTGTGAGTATGCACAAGTTTTTATATTGATATGCACTTGTATGTATCGTAATTTCTACTGTATCTGTGTTTGTGTAAGATTTTCGATTTATGTTAAGTACTATCCCCCCCCCCCCCCCCCCTCCAATATTCCTTGTGATCCCGGTACACTTGGTAATAAAGACATATTCTATTCTATTCTATACCTATCACAGTGGATTTCTTCTCCAGAATTTTTGCCAGAGGACAACACTCTCGTTGCCATGGGTTCTTTTTCAGTGCGCCAAGTGCGTGCTGCATACGGGACCTCGGTTTATCGTCTCATCCGAAAAAACTAGACGCACAGCTAGGTTTTCCAGTTAACTTAACTTGGGAGAAAGGCCCAGACTAGGATTCGAACTCACACCCTCACGGACTCTCTCAGCGACACGGGTTTAGAGGGTTTTTTTTCCCCCTGACATCAGGGTGTTGTGTTGTGTTGTGCTGTGTTGTGCTGTGTGTTGTGCTGTGTTGTGTGTTGTGCTGTGCTGTGTTGTGTGTTGTGCTGTGCTGTGTTGTGTGTTGTGCTGTGCTGTGTTGTGTGTTGTATGTTGTGCTGTGCTGTGTTGTGCTGTGCTGTGTTGTGTGTTGTGCTGTGCTGTGTTGTGTGTTGTGCTGTGCTGTGTTGTGTGTTGTGCTGTGCTGTGTTGTGTGTTGTATGTTGTGTTGTGTTGTGCTGTGTTGTGTGTTGTGCTGTGCTGTGTTGTGTGTTGTGCTGTGCTGTGTTGTGTGTTGTGCTGTGCTGTGTTGTGTGTTGTATGTTGTGTTGTGTTGTGCTGTGTTGTGTGTTGTGTTGTATTGTGTTGTGTGCTGTACTGTGTTGTGTTATGCTGTGCTGTACTGTGTTGTGTTGTACTGTGCTGTGTTATACTGTACTGTGCTGTGGTATACTGTACTGTGCTGTGCTGTACTGTACTGTGCTGTGTTATACTGTGTTGTGCTGTGGTATACTGTACTGTGCTGTGCTATACTGTGCTGTACTGTACTGTGCTGTGCTGTGCTGTGCTGTGCTATGCAGTGCTATATTGCACAGAAGTGGTGTAGCGCAACCTCCAAGGATCAATCAGTAGACTGACGCCTCTGTGAAACTGAAAACTGAAAATGAAACTCAAACTCAAAAACGTGAAGGAGTCTGAGCAGCCAACGAGGATGAAAACCCCTGCCTCCAGCTCTCTGTCTGTGT